>NC_067164.1:21262559-21562559 GCF_903995435.1 Acomys russatus | reverse complement strand
CATCAGTAATAACTCTTTTTATTGTCTGGTTTTATTTATCTAGGTCCCTGGGCAATTCATGAGGTGGTAGGCCTGATTTTGGTTCTGATGTCTACAAACTGTCTTCTGCAGCACTGTGGTCCCAGAAGTGCACATCTGATCCTGTGCTCTTCATTGGCCCCGCTCTGTTGTCTCATTGGGTTATCCTGTTTAGCTGACTCACATCTCTTGGCACTGCCGTGCCCAGGCTGTCCTTAATCTTTTGTTAAACTCCTCCATTAGCCTCCCAGTGGATGGAGCACTAAGGTGTATGTGGAGAATGAAGAAGTGAGATTTTCTTTGTCACAGGAAAGAATACATATATACTTCCATAGAAAGTATAGAAGACCAATAATTGTTCAAGTAAGAATAAGTAGAGGAAAGAGGCTAAGCCTATTGTGCTAGGCCTAGTTCTAAGATTTGATACTTTTTATGAAATGTGAAGTTGGAACATATCATGTGGGCAGTGTCTTTTAATTCCATCACTGTAAGAATGATGGGATTTAAGATCTGAAGAATCAATCAGCTTTCTGACAATGATACAACTTGTTAAAAGTTCAGAATCAGATTTTTAACATTTCTCTTTTTTGTTTTTTTTTAATTCTTCTCTCACCCAATACCTCCAGACCTCAGTTTCCCCTCCCTCCACTCCTCCTCATCCCCCCCAACACCTCCCCTCTCCCCCAGATCCACTCTTCCTCTGCTTCCCTTTGGAAAGGAGCAGGCTAAGTATAAGGCTGTTTCCTTGCATAATATGACTATATCATGTGGTTTTGGTACCATTAATGCATATAATAATATATAATATATTATGGTGGCATTCTGTTGATAAAAGAATAGGTAGAAATACTAAATATAACTAAATACTAAATGTAACTAAGAACCAAAATTCATGTAGACTTTAAATACCAAAAAACAATGAGGAAAAAGAAGAAATTTAGAGGTCTTGTTTATCTAGATTTTAATGCTTACTATAGGTCACCTTAGTTGCAACAGCGAGTTACACACACGCTGACAGAAGTACAGCCAGTCAATAACAGAGATAGCCAACCAGAGTCTCACTTACACAATCAAATGACTTTTTGAGAAGGATGACGCAGAAGAAAGTAAAAATAATTGTTAAGAAAATTTGCAAAGCCTTTTATAGGAGGTTTTTAGGAATTTCCAAAGCATATAGGAAGTAACTGAAAATATATCTTAGCAATCCCAGGGCAACCAATTTGTTAATGTCTTGAAAGTATTCAATATGAAAACCGAGATAGCCAAAGAGGTAAATTACACATTGTACTTTCATTGGACCTAAACATCAGCCTTTGCACGTTCAAAATGATGTTCAGCAGTTTAGTACAGCTGCTCATCCAGAAAGCTGGCTGATCATTAAAGCAAGTCCCAGCCACTCCACTTCCACCGTCACGCACAAGCATCAAGAAACTGTCCTCCAGCAGAGTGAAGGGAAGGCCTACATCGCAACAGAGGTGGGGAAAGGGGTGTGACAAACTCCACCCCTCTTTGTGATATCTATGAATAGGTTTTCTAAAAAGAAGCTGGCGAGCTTCCAGCTTTCTTCTCCAGTACCCGTGTTTGTAATTCCAGTGGCTAAGCCTCACATAATTACAGTCTCAAGCTTGCTTTGAAAATATTGTTGGGCTTCTTTTGTGTCTGGTCCTCTCGCAGCTGTGTCATCAGGCTGAAGTGCGTACCCACTGTTTCAAGCACTTCAGGAAGATGGCAAGGATATCTAGTCAAAGAAAAGAAGCATGTTCCCATGCCCTTGGAAGGAGGAGGATTCGTCTCCATTTGCTCTTCAAGAAGAAAACATTTATGAAGCTAACATAGCTGCAGGACCAACTCATGCCAGCTCTGCTATAAGTGTGCACTCGCTCGTTCTAGCTTAGTACACATGAAGTATATTCCTTGTGAAGATTCTAGAACCTTAAATGAAGTATTCATCAACAGTGACCAGATGCTAAAGGGATATGGTTTACCTTCAGAATTGTTCAGTGTTTTAATTCATAATAAATTCTCTTTCTGTCTCTTATACTAAAGAAAGTGCTCTGCAAAAAGTGAGGTTACTAGAAATGATAGAGGCATACATGACAGATTATCACTTACGTGGCAGAAAATACCTACTCAAGACAATCACTTTCCCTGAAGAAGTCAGTATAGCATACAAACTGTGTGGGTCTTATTTTTAAGGAGATAATAATGACTGCCACACTCAGTGCATTTCCAAACATCTCTCTTGCATGGTGATCTGAAGGGGAAGTCCCAGGATGCTTCTTACTTAAACAGAGGAAGGTTCTTCTTTTCTTTAAAATAACTTAAAATAGTAAAATTAGAATTACACAAATCAATAAGTAAATGCAAACGCTTACATGTCTATGGGATATACTTATGGTTATATGGCTGCTGCAATTTTCAACTGACAGTAATCATCAATTTAGATCAACAAATGTTATACAATTAATTTGTGCTAATATGCAGAATTCTACAAAGGCTAAAAGGAGGAAGAGAGGTCAAGTATCAGAAACACAATATATTGTGTAAGATTTTAAATGCCCAAGAAAACTATCCAAGGTGGACCACAGTGTTTCTTAAATTCCATGAGTATACTACACTCATTCAAAAATACCTGCCATCTACCTTAGCAGAAAACCCATGTCTTTCTTTACTCTAGCCTTGGGTCTCAGAAGACTCTCATCATTTCCCAGTGTGCTGATGCTCCAAAACATTTTAATCAGGCTCACTACAATTTGAAGAAAACTGTGATATAGCTCAAATGTAGTGATCTCAAAAAGTGGGCCTCTGGAGTAATATCCACTAACTACAATAATATCTGCCCACCAAGTTTACACATAAAATCAAAACTTCATTTGATAAGCAATACATGCCGATATATACATAAATATATATTGCAGATAGGTAAAAAAAAAATGGAGACAGTTTCTGATAGCAATGAACAATTTTATAAAATATATGAACAGTCAAGAAGAAAAGGACGCTATACTTTGCTATGACTCATTTTATAACAACAGTACCCTGGAGGTGAAGCTCATGTGTGGATTGCAGCATTCCAAAAAAAGAGGTGCCCTAGACTGTGGAATTGGGGCCTTCCTGGTCTACACGGTGAAATTACGCCTATACTGGGTTATGAAATGAGACCCTAGCTAACAGCTAAAAAAAAAAAAAAAAAAAAAAAGTTCAGTATCTTTAATTATGAAATGTCTTCTCAGTATTAGAGAACACTATGAATAAATTTAGTGGAAAGAAAGTCTTAAAACATTGTATGGGTCAAGCCCACTAGAAAAAAAGAATATGTTCTAAATGCTTTTGTGAATATCCAGTGTAAAGAAAGCACTGTATAGGAGAGTTACAGTTAAGCATTAGAAACAGAATTGCTAATATTTTCTTCTTGTACTCCACCTGCTCTGTGAAATGTGTGCTGTCCATAATACCGAAGAGGACAATATGGAGACACTGATTTTAATCAGGTTGGTATTTCAGACCCATGAAAAAGCTGAGTATGACATAAAGAGCAAGAAAATATGATTCATCATTAAGGATGGATGGGGAGGGCACAAATGGGAGGATTAAGTTAGGAGGGAGGAGGAAGAGGAGACAAGGAAAGAACTAGGAGGAGGGGCAGGTAAGAGCCACTGAGAAGCCATATGAAAACTAATACAAGAAAAGCTTCCTAAAATTCAAGCATCTATAAAGGGGATCTGAATAGTATTGCTAAATAATGAAGGAGACAAAGTCCCACCTGGACATCTCCTGTCACCAAATGAAGTTTCTAGTGTTTGGAATGAGTTACATCTAAACAAGTTTTGGGCCAAAAGGGCCCCATGGGAACACCTAAACAACCCAGGCATTGCCAAGGCTGTTGGTTGTTTGTCACACACTGACAGCATTGTACTATTGCTGAAGACAACACCTACACAACTTACTGATCTTGGAAAAGTCAAACTGGTGATTATCTGTAGCGATGATTTTAGATTCTTTTTCTTTTTTTCCTTTCATTTTTTTATTTAATTGATTTATTCAGATTACATCTCAATTGTTATACTCTCACTTGTATCTTCTCATCCCTCCCTTCCTCCCTCTTTGATTCTATTCCCCTTCCCTGGGACTATGACAGAATGGGACCTCCTCCCGCATATGGTCACAGCCTATCAAGTTTCATCCAGGTACCCTACTTATCCTTTCTGAGTGCTACCAGGCCTTGCCACCAAGGGAAAGTGGTCAAATACGGGACACTAGAGTTCATGTCAGAGTCAGTACCTGCTCTTCACACAGATGCGGAGAATGTACTATCCATTGGGTAGATCTGAATAGGGATTCAATGCTTACTGAATGCATTGTACTTGGTTGTTGCAGTAGTTGAGCAGAACCCGCTGGGTCCAAATCTGCCCATCATGACATTCTTCTTGTAGGTTTCTAGGACCCTCTGGATCTTTCTATTTCCCTATTCTCCCATACTTCTCTCACCTAGAGTCCCAATAGGAACTCGCTGCATCTATCCCAATCTCTGGCTTCTTTTTAAAACACAGAAATCTTATAACAATGAAATTTTGCTTTGACCCCAGCTGTGTGAACATCGAGCTGCTTGACGGCAGCTGACTAGAGTCTCCTTCATGCTCTAGCAGAGTCATGATTGCCAGCTACAGAGAGTTTCTGCAATTGTGTGACACTGGGAATATTTGCAGGTTCCTTGTCTCATAAAAGTTTGAAAGAACATTTTCTTTTCAGCTCTTTGTGTATTATGGATTCTGGGTTTGTATTTTTAAGAGATTCATATGCATACGAACGTGTGTCTCTACATCTTCATGTTTGTCTGTGCTTTTTATTTGGATTCTTCTGTTTGTTTGTTTTGTCCTTTTCTGGTTTGTTTACCTTGTTGTATTTTGTTTTATCACCATCATCCTCCTCCTCCTCCTCATCCTCATCATCTAGATCCCTGTTGTTTTCCTAAGAAGATACAGAATGGGTGTGGATTCTGATGGGAGGGAAGCTAGGCGATGTGCAGAGAGGGAAAGACCTTGAAACACTCAGTACTAAGTGGGCTGACTCCAACAAATCTTGGTGGCATTATCCCAGAGGAGTTGGGGTGCGGGGGACTGTGACCAGAATATATAGGATGAAAAACATGCAATATGTTTTTATCTTCAACAAAAAGGAAGATCAATGAAGCCATTTGTTCTTGTTTTCCACATGCATAATCTAGCTAGTCAAAATGAGGCCTCAAACTACAGCAGAGTGATAGATGGAAGAGAGATATAGGAAGCAAAAACATCATGGATGAAAAGTGAGAGGTGTGGAAGTCAGAGTGGTTTGACAATGCCCCTGGGTCTCCCCCAACACTGCTGTGACAGCAGTCTTCCTTGCATTAACCATTGTCTGGGATCAGAAGAGGGTTAGAGACCTGTGATGCAAACAGCAGCCAAATGTTGACATTTAGAGCTGAGGAATGAGAACAGAGAAGGAAAGTAAGGCGCAGTTTGCTTTTGAGTAGAGTGAAAAGGTAGAAGAAGCTGTCTCCAGAGAGCATGTAGAATCATGGAAGATGAAGGCAAGACTCTTAAAACAAGGCACAGGTAAGTTCTACACTGGAAATGAGGCAGATGTGGAGGCACGGCTCATTGGTGTGCTGTGTGGAAACTTACGGGTATCATCCTCATCATCATCCTTACCACTATCAGAGAGGAGGAAGTGAGCAACAAAGGTATGAGAACCAGAGGGTATGGGATCGCGAGGAGGAAAGGGAACCAGGACTCATTGGAAGTGCATATAACCAAAACAGTATTCATAGCATTTGGTTCTTTTCAACTTGAATTATTAAAATACTCCAATATCTCATTCAAACAAATCCTACGCACAATGTCTATTAGAAGCACAAAGCATCATATTTTTAAAACCCATGTAACCAGCACCAGACCCAGAATTCCCAGGGCTGCTGTTGCCCCCAGTTTGCCCTCCCTGGTTACACCCACTTCCTTCCCTCCCAGAGGTAACTACTGACTTGAAATTTATGTTCTTCATTTATTGCGTTTCTCTATAGTTTTGCCAAATATTAAACTATATGTTCTATAAAATATTGTTCATAAAAGTCTTAAACTTGGTGAAATTTTACCTCATGCCGAGAATCTACTTGACGAAGCATTTCTGGCATGAATGAGGTTCTACATCCATTACCAACATGATTTCGTCATCCAAAATGCACAGTGTCGTTTCTAATGGGAAACATTTACTGGCACCCAAGTGCAGTCAGGTTCAAGTTCTCATCAGATAAAAATGCTGTGACAGTCACAGCCTAATTTATCTTGAGTGTTTTGAGAAACTTAATGATAGTGCTGGTTTTGATCTTCTAGTGCAAATGTAGCTTTTTAAAATTTTATCATCTGAGAACTGTGTCTTCTATATTTTTAGAACCTCCTACACATATTTGGGGGAGGCGTAATATATGTCCTTTTTTCCCCTTTTCTTTCTTTCTTTCTTTCTTTTTTTTTTAGTTCATGTTTTGTTTTCACCTCTTATTTTAAAGTAACACACAATGAGTTAAATTATATTTTTTCATATACCCGTATCATTTTTCTTTGCTCATATTCACTCCTGCCAAACTCCCCACCTTTCCCCACCCTCTATGTATTCCCTTTACCTCCTGGTTAATCTCCATATACTTTCCTATCTCATGTGTGTGTGTGTGTGTGTGTGTGTGTGTGTGTGTGTGTGTGTGTGTCTATGTCTGTGTGTAGTAAATCTCAGCTCCACAACTGGAAGGGACATGATACTCTATCTTTGTCACCCTTTCTCCTGCGCTCTCTACTTCCCCTACATTCTACTCAACACTCTATTTATTTTATTTATTTCACCTATCTGTGAAACCATAAATATTTTTCTTTTTCAGTCTGATTTACTTCAGTTAAAATGACTCGAACACTTTATTTCCCCACAAATGGTATAATTTTATTCTTTCTTTCAGCTGAATATAGTGTACTCTAAAATTATTTTATTTTTGTTAATAATACAGTCACAATCACACCATTTCTCCTTTCCTCCCTTTTAGCCCTGCCATATGTCATCCCTTGCTTGCTTTGAAATTTATGGCTTCTTTTAAAATTGTTTTACATAGCATATATTTTATCAATTCATCTGTTGATATAATTTTAGCTTAATTCTATATTTTACAGGACGCTGAGAATCGTGAAATGAACACAAGTGTAAATGTATCTTTATGACTTGACATAGATTCCCTTCTATGTGTACCTAGGAGTAACACAGCAGGACCATATGCTAGACTTTTTTCAGCTATGTTAGGAAACATCACACCAATCCCCATAGTGTTGCATCAGTTTCCATTACCAGCTGTGTGTGAAAGTTCCCTTTCCCAACATCCTCTCCAGCATTTGTTATCATTTGTTTTCTTAATGATGACATTCTCACTGGGATGAGTGGTAGTTTAATTTGCATTTCCATGCATTTAATAATGCCAAATATGTATTTTATATTTATTGGTCATTTGCATTTTTTTGAGAATTGTTGGATGCATTTTTGTCTACTTACTGAGGTTTTTTTTAATATTAATTTCTCTTTAAATTTTTTTTATTTTTTTAAATTTTCCACTTTACATCCCTGTTGTAGCCCCTCCCTTGTCACCTACCCATCACACCCTCCTCCCATTATACCTTCTCCCTCGCTCCTATAGTCGTCAGAAAAGGGAGCACTCCTCCCCAATAGCTTACCTCAGCCTATCAAGTCTCATATGTATCCTCTTCTTCTGTGACCTGGAACGGCCGCCCTGCCATGGGGAAGTGATCAACCTGCGGGGCAGGGGGAGGTTAGGGGAGGAGTTCATGTCAGTAGTAGTCCCTACCCTGCATATTGTGGAACCCACAAGTGCTGCCTATCTACTACATCTGAGCAAAGCATCTAGGTCCACATCACACATGGTCCTTGGTTGGTGCATCAGCCTCTGTATTGTTAGTGTGGTTATCACTTATGAATGAGTATATACTATGAGTGTCTTTCTGGGTCTGGGTTACCTCACTTAGGATGATGCTTTCTAGTTCCATCCATTTGCCTGAAATTTTCAAGATTTCCTTGTTTTTAATAGCTGAGTATTCCATTGTGCAAATGTATCACAGATTCATTATCCATTCTTCAGATGACAGACATCTAGGTTGTTTCCAGATTCTGGCTATTACAAATAAGGCTGCTATGAACATTGTTGAGCAAATGTCCTTGTATGGTGGAGCATCTTTTGGGTATATGCCCAGGAGTGGTATGGCTGAGTCTTGAGGTAGCCCTATTTCCAATTATTTTCTAAGAAAGTGCCAGATTGATTGCCCAAGTGGTTGTACTAGTTTGCACCCTCACAAGTAATGGAGGAGTGTTCCCCTTTCCCTACATCCTCACCAGCAAGTGCTGTCACTTCAGTTTTTTATCTTAGCTATTCTGACAGGTGTAAAATGGAATCTCAGAGTTGTTTTGATTTGCATTTCCCTGATGACTAGGGACATTGAGCATTTCTTTAAGTGTTTCTTGGCCATTTGATATTCCTCTCTTGAGAATTCTGTTTAGTTCTGTTCATGGATTAATCCATGAACTCCATTCTTTAACTGGATTATTTGGTTTGGTGGTGTTTAATTTCTTGACTTCTTTATTGAGTTTTATTAATTTTTCCTGTTTAATCTTTTAGTTCTGGGCAAATTCTAGATATTAATCTCCCATCAGGAATTCAACTTACACTAATTTTCTCACATCCTGTGGGCTGTCTTTTCTCTCTACTGCCTTAGAGAAGCTACCTAAGCTTAGGTTATGTCCTTCAAAAATTCTTGTGATAATTTCCCAGGCTTTACAGTCTTTATAAGAAAATCTTCACCTGTGCCTATATCTTGAAATGTTTTATCTATATAAGTTTCAGGTGTATGACATATTTTGAGATGACTTTTGTGGGTGGTCTATGTGTGGAAATTTAGTTTTCTCAGCACCATTTGTTAACAAGTCTCTTTTATCCAATATACATTTTTTATGGCTGTGTCAAACCCTAGGTGGCTGTATCTTTATGCGATTTTTCTGGACTCTATGTCCTATTCCACTGCTATGTATTATTTTCATTCCATATTGTTATTTGTTTTTGTTATTATGGCTCTGTAGTCTAAATTGAGACAATGTATTATAATATAGCCTTTCTTTCTATTAATGATTGCCTTTTCTATTTGAGGTATTCTGTGCTACCTTGTGAGTTTTACAATTGTAATGCTAGGAATCTGTGATGAATGTCATCGGAATTGTTTAAAATATTAATATTATTTTTACTAATATGGACATTCACAGAAAATTAATTCTGTTAATCCATGAACGTATATGGTTTTTCCATCTTCTAGCTTCTTTTTCAATTTCTTCCTTATGTGTTTTGGATTTTTTAATGTAGTAGACTTTCATCTCCTTGATTGGTTTAGTCCTAGTGTTTTCATTTATAGTTAGTGTGGGGTTATTTACTGATTACTGAATATTTTACAACTGTAGTGATGTAGTTATGGGGCCTGCACAAACAAGGCTACACAGACCCCAGAATCCCAAGCTAGAGAAACAGCTTATTCAAACCAGATGCCAGTGGTAGAACTAGTCCATTCTGGGTCCACTCTGGGCTATTTTGAGCATATGTTAATTCTGTGATTTTGTGATTGTTTATTCAATGTATTTCACCTTTAATTTGGAAAAGTATCAAATAATAAAAATGTCTTTTGTGTGACCAAATTACATGGTCTCATACATGTATGTATACAATGTCCTGTGTCACATTCAGCTCCCACTACCCTTTCTATCCCTACCCCATTCCTGCCAACTCCCCTTTTTCCAGCTAGTCTCTCCCCTACCATCATGTCCAGTCATCCATTACTTCCTAATTTCTGTTTTTCCTTTCTATTTTTAGGCCTCATGTAGACAGTGACAATTGCTGTGTGCTCATGATAGCAATGGGTGTGCAGAAGACAGTGTCCCACCGTACTCCTCCCAGACCTTCAGGTCCCAGAGCCCTCCTCATATCTCTTCCATGATGTTCCTGAGCTTTGGATGGGTGATGCATATGTCCCATTTGTGGCTAAGCACTCAGCAGTCACTTATTCCCAGCATCCTGACCTATTATGTGTCTGCCAAAGAGGCTTATTAGACTAACACTACTAGTTGCACTATATATATATATATATATATATATATATATATATATATATATATATATATAAATATTTATAAGGCAATTTAACTCCATGTCAATTTTGAGAAAAAAAAAAAAAACCCTGTTACTAGAATCCTCCATAATGTCTATGACCTTCGAAGCTATAGCATATTCATGCCAATATTTCACAAGTGGGCATGTCTCACCAGCATTAGATGCTGCTCATAGCAAGACTCCCTGGAGCCTCACAAATTTATAGGAAAATTAATGTCCACTAGAAGATACCTTGGTTGAGCAGGAAAAAACATCATTTCACAGAAACTGGTATTTCCCGAAACTATGAGAGTCTCTTTTCATAATCTTTAGTCACTTTTCAAATCTTGGTCATATAGAAGAAACAGTTGAAAGGAAGCTGCTTGCATGCACTTCCTGCTTAAGTATTAATTTTATTCATTCTCAAGTCGCTAATGGGGTTGAAGATCAGGTAGTTATAGTTTCACAGTTAGGCTTATGTCCCCCTTTTCATTTCTTAATATGTTAATTTGGATACTCTCCCTCTGCCTTTTAACTAATTTGGCTAAGAGTTTGTCTATCTTGTTCATTTTCTCAAAGAACCAGCTCTTAGTTTTGTTGTTTCTTTGACTGTCCCTTCTAATTTTTTTAATTTCAGCCCTGGGTTTGATTATTTCTCACCATCTACTCCTCTACGGTTGTTTGTTTCTTTTTGTTCTAGAATTTTCATGTATGCAGTGACATTGCTGGTATGAGATTTCTCCATTTTTTTATGAAGGTGCTTAGTGCTATGAACTGTTCTCTTAGCACTGTTTCACATGACCTGTACCAGCTGGGCCTAGAGCTTAAATGAAATGTGTACGCACACCCATGATTAATCCAGAAGCCATCTCCAATGAATAACTACTTGCAAATTATATTTTAGTTTCTTCCAAGGGAGTCCACAAGAAAACCAACTACTCTTAATAGTAGGATGCATGCCCAGCAGTAGACACCAAGTGAAAAGAAACTCAGTTGTATCTTTGGAGGTTTCTTGACTCACAACGTCATGTCAGGGCTCATCCTCTTTTCTTTTTCTTTTTTCTTTTCTATATTATTTTCTTCTTTCTTTTTACCCAGGGGTCCTTTGAATATATATTGTGGCTTACAGTTTCATATTTTTGTGGGAATCCTGAACGTGCAAACTAGTGGGTCTCCTTGTGCCTTCCTTCTTCTCCTGCCTTGTTCTTATCCTTCTGATTTGTCCAGTTATGATGTCTTAGATTTTTTATCTTATTACATTTTATTTTATTATATTTTGTCAATGAATTTTTAAATTTTTATTTACTTATTTTATTTATCTGAGTGTTTTGCCTATATAAATATCTATGTACCATTTGTATCTCTGATGTTAGTGGAGGCCAGAAAGGGGCATCAGATCCCCTGGAACTGGAGTTAGAGGTGGTTGCAAGCCACCATGTGATCATGGGAACTGATCTTGAGCCCTGTGGAAGAGGAACCACTGCTCTTAAGCACTGAGCCATCTCCCCAGCCCCTTTACTGCACAAAGTTTTAAAATTTCTTTTGAACTTACTTTAAGTGGAAGTGAGACTTGGACAAACAATTGTGATTAGGACTCAATATATTCAGAAGATAAAGATAAGAATTATGTTTACAGTCCGGCCAAGTGAGTATAGAAAAGGAACAAACAAAACTTAGTGGAGATTAAAATAACTGAACAGTATAGTTATTGAAAGGATTTAACCAATACTGAAATACTATTTTCTACACATTAAGCTGACAAGAATTATAAAGTAATCATTCCATTGCTGATGAAAATACTGAAGGAGGCATTTTTCTTACTACTATAGGAGTTAAAATTCATAAGTCTTTCTGGGAAGTAGGCAATGGGCATTAGGATCTGAGAACACAATTGGAATTATGGACCACTTAAAATATGTGTTTGTGGATGTCAATTAAGGTAATGGCAAATTGTATATATAACCATAGTGGATGTGTTAGATGCCAATGAAGAATAAAATGTACCTATATTACAGTTTTAAATTTATAAATACAAATTAAAAATATTGAAAGGAACTATAGGAGATGTTAGCATTAGTTATTGCAAGGTGGTGGCTAAGAATAATTTGCTTTCCCATACTTTATAACTCTATTTTCAATATTGTTTTTCCTATTCCTATTAATTGGGAAAAACCGTATCATAAACTAGCAAAAGCAAAGTCAGTCCAAAGTCAATCACTCCTCCCTAATGAGTCTAGCATGGTGTACGTTTATCTAACTCATCTTGTGCAACTAATTTGTATGATTTCTTAGTTACTGTTCTATTGCTGTGAAGAGACACCACAGCCAAGGCAGCTATAAAGGGTTATTTTCAATGGGAGTTGGTTATAAGTTATTTTTGGTCTTATTTAGAGAGAAAAGGTTGGATGCAAGAACGTCTCTCTTTTCCTTTATCTTCCATTCTTAGGTTTGGAGATAGAGGTTGAAAAGAAAGAAAAGGAAATATAGAAATTATTTTATTATTATTCCACTGAAACCTGTTTGTGTTCTAGTTAAAAAGAGAAAGACTATAGATTTGGATAGGAGGGGAGATTGGAAAAGTCAAGGGAGAAATCAGCACATATATGTGAGAAAAAAACCCTATATTCAATAAAAAGAAATTAAAATGCCTCTGCTTCAAAGGGTCTAACTCAAAGGAAACCCAGAGCAGAACCCAGCCTAAGACATAGCCCCGATTATGAGTTACTGGTGTCATCAGTTGCCTCTGCTTCTGAATATAAATGTAGCGTCTTCCTCTTGGGGTAAATCCACCTGCATTACAAATTATTTCAAAGCCTTCCTTACTCTCTTATGAAACAGAATCTACAAATTTGTAAATATGTGAGTTGGCTCTGTCCTCTAGTAGACAGATTAATGTTCTGATTCTACTTGGGTGCTTCTCATTTTTTCTCTTCTGGATGGCAGGACAACTACTGTAGGGGACGTTTCTGTCATGTCATAAGTTACATAGTAATTTAAACTTCTTGATTTAACAACTAACAACTGCAGCTGTTTAAGATTTTTAATTCTTGGGAAATGCTGGCATTCTTAACATCCTTTAACTTATTTTTATAAACAGGGTTCTTATTTTCATATTCCATATGAAACTATTTTGTAGTTAATTTGCTTATTTAGAAGTAGGCTAGCTCCCAACTAAAATCCAGTACAACACTGAATAAATGATGACACTGTACTTCTTTTTCCAATATATCCTGTATGAAATTGAAAGTACATCTTTAAGAGAAGATATTCTTCAGTGATTAATGGAGAACACTCCTTAATGGCTAATGAACACATTTTTTTTCTTAAAGGCACATGAAACTGAAACATATGACAACATGTCTTTAAAATATTTCAAAATCCAATTTTAGTCACTCTTTAGTGACAATATATTTTATTAACATTTTCTATATAGTAAGGTGAAATTTTTATTTTACTCTCATATTTTATCTAGGAACAATTTCTAGTTTTTAGTTTAAATGCTTAACTTTTAAACTTAAATTAGACAAATACTTTCTAAATACCAGCTTGATGGAATTTTTGAAAATATGGAAGGTGGGCCAGTGAAGTAGTGAGTAATGAATACTTTTGGTATATTTTACCAATTTACAGTTTGTTCAATAAGTCAATAAGAATTTTATTTACAAGGTGACTCAGTAGATAAAGTATTTACCATGAAGATATGATGATGTGAATCCGATCCCTGGAACTCACAGGGTGAAGGAGATAAGTGACTCCTCAAAGTTGGTTTTTTGACCTCCACACACATGCTACTGCATACGCATGCTCACAGTCACACACACACGTTAAACATGCACACTAAAGTAAATATAATTATTCAGAATCAGTAAGAAGCAAACGAAAAAGAAAACAAGCTAATATATTGTGGCATTAGTACATTACTTTCTAATTTATTTGCAGGCATCTCTCCTCTATTCCTTCCCATTGCGGGGCCTAAATATCCATCCTGACATGAATAGGGCGTGTCTTGTCACACATGAGACAGCTTCATTCAGGCCAAATCACTGTTTCTAAGGCTCCACCACACCTTATGTGCTGCTGAATGGATGTGCCTCAAGTGCACAGTTTCTGTCATTTCTTACCTAAAGACACCAGTGTCTAGAGAAACCACCATGCCTGAAAGTGGTGGTGCTTTGGCCTTTACATAGGCCCCTCCACAAATGGACCAATAAGTTCTGGCTCTTCTAAAACAGATTCCATTTTCCTAGGATTATTAGGCAACCAGCAGCATACTCTTTCTAAAATCATTATCATATCTGTAGTTGTTTGGTTTAACATTGCTCAGTTTTTAACGCATATTTTTTACTTAATACTCAGACGTTCATATACTCTGTGTTGATCAAACCCACCACCATGCCCTCACCTCCAATTCCTCCCTTATCTTTTCCATTCCAACTTCATGTGCTCTTAGGATATTTCTACATCTAATACCTACTAAGTTCATTTAGTCATACTTGCATGCAAACAGGTATGAAACCATGTACTGGAACGTGAGTAGCTCCCTCAGTGCTTCCATCTCTTACTACCCAGAAGCCATCAGTTACAAAGACCGTTGTTTAACGGGATGGTTTAAGGCTTAAGCACTAGCTCCTTGTGTAAATGTGTGCACATATGTAGATGTCGGAATTGACATCCGCCATCTTCCTTATGTTGGGGGGACATGTTCTGTAAGTATACCTGGAGCTCACAGAATTGGTGAGGCTGGCCAATAATACCCAGGAATCCTCCTGTGTTGGTTTCCTGGTGTGATGTTAGGGTTTCAGGGACATACCATAGTGTCCAGCCTTTATGTGTATGCTGAGGAATGCTCTCAGGTCCTCATGTTCACGCACGCTTGGCTAATCCCTAGTCCTGGCCCCTTAAGCCTCAGTTTCTTGGGGAGGTGTCCTTCAACTCCCTAGTGGCAACTGAGCTCACCACATGTAGTCATCTTTGTAAGTCCTTAATACTGTCTCTCAAATGCTTAAGGCAAAGTCATTAGCATTTTTGTACATTCTAAATTAGAGTAACTGAAGCAGGTTTGATAATGGAAGGTGAACATGTGTGGATCCTCAATATATTAACATAGACTTTAAAAGTTCTCTGTGAAGTTCATCTTCATAACTTTTACAAAAAAAATTTTTACAAATGTATGTAATCAGGAAAAAAAGATTAGGCTGTTATACAAGACTTTTGAAATTAGGATATCAGAACATTTATCTTCTTGGTGATCAACTGTACTATTTTACTAGTTTTCATATTTTTGAACTTCTTCTATGGTGTACAATATCAAGGCGATAATAAGTCACATAAGAAAGCTATGAATGGTAATAGGTTTTTTAAAATCTTGGTCTTCTCCAAGGAGAATATAGGCAGTAAGCTTCAAACCCCTACCATGACCTAGCCGACGAACATGACACTCTCCACGGTTGAGTGGAGAGTGAGATCTGACTCTCACACGAACTCTGGTGCCCCTTTTCTGACCATGTCCCCCGGATGGGGAGACCTGGTGGCACTCAGAGGAAGGATAGCTAGTTACCAAGAAGAGACTTGATATTCTGAGAGCATATATAGGGGGAGGAGGTCTCCCTCAGTCACAGACATAGGGGAGGAGAGAAGGGGGGAAATGGGAGGGAGGGAAGAATGGGAGGAAACAGGGGAAGGGCTAACAATCGAGATGTAATATGAATAAATTAATTTTTAAAAAGATGATCAAATAAGGGGAAAAATCTTGGTCTTCCTCTTTTTTGGGGGGAGAAGGAGGTTTTCGAGGCAGGGTTTCCCTGTGTAGCCTTGGCTGTCCTGGATTCACTTTGTAGACCTCGAACTCACAATACACCTGCCTCTGCCTCCCCAGGTGCTGAGATTAAAGGCATGTGTCACCATGCCTGGCTTAAAGCCGTAGCTTTCAGTCTCAGGAATTTTATTTAGTTGTATCCTCTAGACACGTTAAAGACTTGTTGAGTAAACACAACTAGACTTTGCTTAGCCAAATTCTTACAAGAATAGTCAAAGACAGGATCTTGAACAGGCCATAAACAATGGTTTATGTACCAAAAGCAAATGTCTTTGAAGTTGCAGTTTTAAATGATGGCTATGACTTTGTGCATATTAGATGATGCCCATTCTTCAAATTTTATGATTTGTTTTACACAAACTACAGTCTATTCTGAATAAATAAGTAAATAAATAAAATCAACTATTGGTTCCTTTATGGTGTGTAAGCAATTAGAGATACTTCAGAAAAAGCTTAATCATGATAATTATCTAGGTTTTTACAAACATTTCCCCTCTATCCAATGCATCCACAATCTTAACAAAACATTGTCAAATATTCCAATAGCATCTACTCATCTACTTATATAAAACCTTATATACCTGATTCATTTCTATGAATAATTAAGCATTAAACGTAACAGAAAGATAATAAGTACATCTAACAGAAAGAAGTTGAATACAAGTGTTCTTGATGAACATGCAAGTCAATCAGAGGACATCAAAGTGAGTGGGCAGGAAGCCTGCACTACTTAGTGTAAGCACCCATGCCATAGACATCAGAAATACTGGTCCATTTAAGAGTTCAAGATGTCACTAAGTACATATTTTTTTTTTTTAGCATTTCTTGCATACTAATTACCTGAAAATACTTGATCGTCTGTTAAAATACAAAATGCAGAATAAACTTAAATATCTTTAAATTCCTAAGATGCTATCTCAATACTTGTTATTAAAATATTGCTTCTTTTTAACTATTGTCACAAGAGCAAGGGCCAAACAGATGTGTCAGAGATCTCACTAATGTTTTGACTGAGCTCTCTGGAAGTATGTAGAAGACACCACTGACTAAGTTAGTAAGTACTTACTGGTTTTCTTAACTTGTAACAAATGGTAGTTGATGAAGGAAGATAAATAAATTGGGGAGTCTGTTCAAACTACTGCACTAACCAAGGACAAACAAGCAGTAAACATCAAACCCCTACTCTCATCCACCCAATGGGCAGGACGTTCTCCACAGTTATGTGGAGAGCGGGGGCTGACTCTGACATGAACTCTGGTGCCCCATATTTGACCACTTTACCTTGCTGGGAAGGCCTGGTGGCACTCAAAGAAAGAATAATCAGGCTACCAAGATGTGACTTGATAGCCTATGACCATATAGTGGGGGAGGAGGTCCCCTCAGTCTAGGGGGCAGGGAGAATAAGGTGAAAGCGAGAGGGAGGGAGGAATGGGAGGATACAAGTGAAAGGATAACAACTGAGTTGTAATCTCAATAAATTAATAAAATTAAAATTTAAAAAAACTAATGATACTTGATTATTTTGAAAATGCTATCATTGTCAAAACCTGGGTAACGTGAATATTCATAATTGCAAAAATGCATATAAATACTTAAAACTGTATAATAAATCACACTGATTTTTTAAAAAGTCCTGAAGCATAATAAAAAGATTATTTCCTTTACGGAATATGAATTATGTAGTACCAGGCCGTAAACATTTGTTTACATATTTCTACCAGTAAAGCTACTTGAGAAATTTACATAAGTACCTTTATTTACCTATTTAAATATATGTCAATTTGCCTAGCTAGACACATATACCTGCATACTCACACTAACATGAATACTTATACATTTTACATACATATGTATATATACTCTAAGATATTTAAACTCAAAGTTTAGATTCAATGGTTTCTCATACCATGAAATTTTTTTTAGGTTCTAAAAATGTATATAAAGACAAATGGATAGAAGTGGACTTTCTATTTCATATATGATCTATACAAAGATACAGTCCATCCATGTAGTTTAAGAAAGTGAGAAGATCAATCTCATGCACAGTAATTGAAAGAGAATGTTCTTTCAATGGTCTAACTTCTCCAAGAAAAAAATATGTCTGCTCTTATAAAGTAAAAAATGTGAAACTGTTTTGCAACACGTTTTTAAGTTTTTCAAAATACGATTTTACAGGCTGACTGTATTATGGTTTGAAGATCAGGACTTTCTAAACTGGCCATGCTACTGCAGGCTGTTTAGGATACATAAGTTATACAAGTTAATTGTCAGTTGATCAAATCATGGTCATATCAATTACTAGTCTATTTTTATCACAAGAATATACATCCTAGGTTTAACAGATAGATATGGCTCTATAGATAGATTAGGTAAAATAGTTAGATTAGGTCTTCAAAAACCTCAGAGACCTACATAATATGGCATTAAAAAAGATTTTTTTTTTTTTTTTTACTGTTTTAAAGATTCTTTGACAATAAGACAGGTTAACTCCTGGCAACAACCAGCCGACCTCAAAGAAGTTGATGACCATCAAAGAAGCTCCTTATGAAGATGGCTCAAATGTGACAAAACAGCCACTGGGCAAAATGGCCTCGTTTTGTCCACTGACAGAATTCTCCCTAAAAATGGGCAAGGCTTGGATGCAGGCAGAGTCAACAACTAAACTCTGCCAAGACAGGGTAAGCAAATCCTCAATAGTTTTCTGCCTCACAAGTATGTCTGTCAGAAATATTGGGCCAAAAGGCTGAAGATGATGCTCCAACATTATAGAGAGTTTTGGCTGACTGTTTAGGCAGCAAACTGTCTCTGTCATTTTTTTTTCACTTTGGAAGCTGCTAATGTGCACTTCCTGTTTACTCAGGTAACTCATTTTATTCCTTGTCAAGTCTCTAATGGAGCTGAAGACCAATACAGTTTAGTTTTACAATTAAGCTCAGTTGTTTAGGGGTTAAGATGTTCTTAGGTCTAGATAGATATTTTAAGTTGATAGAGATGAGATGATGAGATATTGGTTTACATTCAGAATTTTAGATTCACCAAGATAGGAAGATGTTTTCTTTAAGGTTGTCAAATACAAATAGCCAAAACACTATGAATGTAATATTAATATAATTCCTGATTTTTTTTGGTTCTTCTTGCTGTATGTAGTTTATTTTATATATGTATAATAATATAAATGTATATATAAAATATTTAAAAAGCAAAAAAAAATTAGGTTCTGCAAAAAAAAAGTTTGGATTGAGAGCAAGCAGTGGTTTCTACCAATAAGAATAAATGCGTGTTGGTTTGCAAAGATAAATATGATCAGGTTTTGACACACGACCTTGTCTTCTCATAAAAGTTGAAAAAGATTTGAGGTTTTTCTTACCCTTTAAAAATACCAGCAGCTGGTGGAAGAGAAGTCATTAAAAGGATTTTGTAAACATGAAACAAAGAATAAAGCTTCCACCAGAATAAATTGTAGTACTCTTGTTCTGCACAGTAGGTCTATTGTAATTAAGTGATTAGAAATCTGGATAATAAGTCACCAGCAATCATCAATTTTAATTGGATGCAGCAGGCCAGTCCTTGTGAATGTTGCATAGTGACAGGAAAGCCAAGGGGAAGGATTCCCAAGCTGACTAAATATCACATCTGGGTGAAGCATGCCTGCCTCTTTCTGTTCCTGTTATTTAACAAATATTGCATGGGATGAAGGAATGTCAAGGCTAACCTCTCCAATATAGATGCAAAACACATGCCTTTGCCCTAGCTCCAAGCACGGTGGTGGATACCGGAGGCACAGTTGTGGCTTGACAGTTAAAATCCTCCATTTTCATTAACTTGTGGTTCAAAGATGCCACCAAGTTTAGGAACGATGCTGCCTCTTCAGTAAACAGTGTGTTAAAAAACTAAACAGTCAAGAGAAGCATGTGTCTCAAGGTCCAGAGAAGTCAACAGCACTCCAGCCACAGTGAGCACATGAGCACACAGGCCCTAAGGAAACCTTGTGCGCATATATTTGCAGGAACTATTTGTCTTAGCTTCACCTGTCACTGCTTATGAGCAAAGTTCTTGACCCTGAGTCATAAAAGCCATGAAAAGCACAACATGTAAGAGAACGAGTGACACAGACAAGCACTTCTCCCCAAGCTTAGCGCTAATCTGAGATGAGGAGCGTCTCAGCTGGCTGCTACGGGTTCTCTGTTAATTCCTTATCCTCCAAGTTAGATGACAGCCAAATAAAAATCCTGAATTCTCAGTTTCTTCAGATTGTTATCAGAAATTCTAGGGACTCAAACTGGGGCACTATATGTTACCAAAGAAATTAGGACTCCCCCTTTCATGGTTCATAGTTTCATGAATAAAAAAAAATCAGTTTCTATGAGAGAGTTTTCACAATAGAAAACAGTATTTAAAATATGGAAATTTCTTTGTACAATTTCTCCTGCAGAAATGTATACAGTGGTTATGTACCCATAGTATAAAATGATGTGTTTATAACAAACTTTATGTCAGTACCATATAATTAACTGCAATAAAACCATAAAAACAAACAACTTACTTTATAGGTAGAAATATAGACTATTGTGTCATATCAAAAGCATTATTAATTTTCAAAACTAAATGTATTTGTGTGTGTGTTTTCTGTATGTGCTATAGTCGAAGTGTTTGGTTCCCTAAAACTTATATATTGAGGGCGTACACTGAAACTTAGTAGTAGGGTCTTTGGGAGCTGAGTCGCTAAAGAGGGTGGGGCCCCAGGACAGGCTTAGTATTCTTACAGGAAGAGAAATCCTCCTGTCCTTTGGACACACAATGGAAGCCAGTCATTTGAGACACTCTTTCTAAGAGCCACGTCATGCTGGTACACTGATGCCACAGTCACAGCTTTTAGAACCGTGCTGAATAAGTACTGTTTAGTCTCCAATTATGGCATTCTATTAGATTTGTAAAAAGACTAAGACAAATAAATGTCAATAAATGGATGCTTTTCATAAGGATTCACATGTGTCTTATAATGATTGCTTTCACAGCATGCACAGTGGGCTTTCCAGGAAGCAAGATACTTGGTTTTGGGTTCCTTTTTAAATTTTATGTCACTTTCTTATATTCTGGTACCCAAAATATTCTGTTTTGGTTTGGGTTTTTTGTTTTATTTTGTTTTGTTTTTTCAAGACATGGTTTCTCTATGCGGCCTTGGCTATCTATACTGGACTCACTTTGTCGACCAGGCTGGCCTCAAACTCAGAGATCTACCTGCCTCTGCCTCACGGAGTATAGGGATTAAAGGCGTGCGCCACCATATGTGGCTCAGAGAAATTACAGTAATAGATTCTCAAAACAAAGTAGCGTTTATACATCAGCATCCAGAGATAATTATGAAACAAACATAAACTTATATATGACAACACACATACAAATGTATAAAATTAAAGACTAATAGTAATCTCAGAATACATTCCAGCTAATAGAGAACAGGGTCTAAGACAGAACTGACAAGCATGTGCTGTCAATGTCAAGTGCTTCATCTCAAACAAAGAAGGCCTAACATCCTTCATCTTCCCATTATTACTCAATTGATGTCAATATCAGAGTGAGCATCCCTCGCAATTTTATACAGTGAATGCTATCAAACTACAAATTATCAAAAGAATATGGATCAACTTTTGAATTTCCATGAGCATCACTTTTTCCACTCATTTATTCAATAAATATGTACTGAGACCTTTTAGTATTCTTGGCTATAATCACTAGAAATACAATGATGAATTGAAATATTTAAGATTTCTGCTTTAAACAGAGAAAAATCAACTCATACTTAGAAACGTTTATTTTTATTTATTGCAGTGACTGGTATTTGGTACAATGTCTTACAAAAAGTAGTCCAATAATAACTGAAATCAAATTTTTCTAGTCTGATAAGTATTTCCTGAAAAAAAAAATACTGGAACTAAGATCTTAGGATTCAGAGACTGATACAGTGATGAAGCAATAGTGTGAGCATAAATCACTCCAAAATAAGAGATTGCGTGCAGCAAAGCTCAGCAATAGGACAGCACGCTTCTAGCTGAGGTGCTCTGAACATACAACACTAAGGGCAATGAGAAATTGAGATAAATTTAAAGCCAAATAGTGTTGAGATTGATTTCATGACTTTCCAACGAACAGACAGGGGAGGAGGAAAGCACTGGATATAGAAAGTAAAACGGGCTAGTCAGCCATGAGTGTGGTCCTAGGGAAGGGAGGTAAACACAAGGCCCAGTAGAATACAGCACATACGATGGGGAGAGGCCACTGCTGGAACTAGAATTAGCCTTGCACAGCTGGACGAGTGATTATACTGTTCACTGAGGTGGCAGAAGTTGGAAAGGAGTGGTGGAAAAGACCAGGCATTCTGCTTTACGAACGCTTGGTGTGTTTTGATAGAGCAAAAAGGATCTTTAGACTCAGATCTCTGAAGCCAAAGGCAGAGACACAGGTCGTCTGGAGGAGAGCATGCATGATAGTGACTGAAGGGAGCAACACAAGTCACACTCGCTACTGAAGAGAGCACTTAACGTTCTTTTTTCCTATTTTTTTTTCATGGAATGAAATAATTTTAAAAATTAATTCATTTCACACTGAAGCCTGAGAAATATTGCCTTGTGAAGCCAGGCAATAAGCCTAGAGTCGCACGTTGAACCATTATAGAGAAAGCAGCTGTTTTAGTGTAAAAAAAAAATCTTCAAATATGTACTCCAGGAACACGAGTGGGGGTTCTTCCACCGTTCTTGCCATCTGACCCATCTTCATAAAGTCTTTATGACAAGTGCGTGTTGTGTCTCTCCAGTTACCAACACATCTCAAACTACACGAGGAGTCAAGAGGAGGAAAATAAGCTCCTATGAACACTGAAGAGTATGCAGCCAATAAGATCGTCATTTTTAGTGGGAAGAATATCTAAGCAGAATAATTAAGTCTGAATTTCAAATTCTTTTATTCTTTAGTTTTCAATAAAAAGTAATTTTACTTATTCCTTATCACCAGTGTATCAGTGGAAATGTCTATAAAAATAAAGATAGTAACCTTCCATAGTAATTTCATTCTTAGTCCCACAAGCGACTGCTCAGGACTCAACTTGTGCATCTTGACATTATATTGTGCAGTTGGAGCAGAACACTCACAAAGCACATGTTTCATTTGGTTGTATGAAATTAAGGATCACTGTTAGCACATTACTGGCTGCCCTCACTGGACAGTCATGTCAGAAATTTCTGGAATGTAACTGATATAGTTATTACGTTTATTCTTCAATAATTCATCATTTTCCAAGTACAGACATATTATAATTGCTCAACTACTTTTCAATTGTTCGATGTCAAAGATAATAACTAGTTTGAATAATAAAATTACTTTAAACTCATGTAATTTAGCTGATATTAAAATTCTATGTTAATAGTGATGTTATACAGACTAATTCAGAGACACGGCATTTTTATATTTCTTTACCACTTGTACTAAAATATGAAATATTTTCATCTGGATTTGATTGAGCAGTGTAAATTGATGCGTTTCCTCATGATAAACTGCAGATGTTCTAATTTCCTATACACAGGGGACACTAATTAATCGTGAGTAACCCTCTGAGACAGAGTATAAGCAGCATAGAGACAAGAGGGAGAAAATAATTTACCATAAAATACACTCAGAACAAACAGACTACAGTGAACCAGTTCCAGTGGGTATTACAGGTGACATCTAATGTCACCACGGGAGCTCACATTGCAGGACTCCCAGACTAATCCTGAGACATGAACATGTGACTCCCTCAGCACACACTGAAGAAAATACATGAAGAGGAGTTGAAGTTGTGATTGCATCAACTAAACAATGTGACTCTGTTGGGAACGGATTTCTTTACATGGACTAACTGGTGTCAGGCCGGCGAGAGGTGTACCTGGATGCAGGTAGGTGCTAACAGGGAAGGGGATAGACATCCAGGTAGGAAAGCCAAGCTGTCACAGGAGCAGCCTGCCCCTGTCTACTGCTCCAGCTCACATTTCCGGCTAGTCCTGACATACCCATGGAATTCCGGACAGAGCTGTGGATTTCTCACAGCCATAGCACGCTGCAAACCAAGCAGGCTTAGTGGACACAGCTACTAGATAGTCACCGAGCACATGGAAGCAGAAGGACCTCACATCAGGTCCCCTGGGGTGTTCTTTCTTTGTTTGTTTGTTTGCTTTGCTTTTTTACTTGTGATAAACTTCTCACAGTATAAGTCCGCCATGCTTCAGTGCAAGGCTGGATGGCATTAATGGCATCCGCATTGCTCGCCACCATCGCCATACTTCAGGCGTCTCCATAATGAGTGTATCTTCCGTACTGAAACTCTATGCATTAAACAGTATCTCCCCATTGTTCTCTTACTCACTCATCATAATCTCCGTCATAAGTAGAATTAAATGTGTTTTCCCCACTGCTGATAGAAGAGGGTAGGAACTTTTCTTTAAAGTTTCTTTAGCTCAAAGTAAAAGGTGTCTTGGAGCACAGTGTGCAGTAGTGAAGGTTCACATTGTGAGACAGTAAACCAAAACCAAAACTGTCCCTTTTATAATAGCATATTCATAAGAACTACTGGGGCCCACAAGAACTACTGTTCGCCCTCTGCAGGTGTTGAGACCTATTACTAAGACGTCTCATGGAAACCCACCTCTGAAACGTCATTTCATATGGAATACAAACCTTCCACTACATAATACTATATTTAGTAGACACACTCCAGGTCATATGTTCATGGTGGTATTATTTCTGGACGCCACATTTAATTGAAACTAAAGGAGAATGGTAAAAATTTTCTACCCAGAAATGGGATCGTCTTGACAATCCAGAAGCTATCCACTTGATGCAGCAACAAACTGTGAACTGTAGCCTTGTCTTCAGAGTCTCCAGTCTTAGACTAAGTGTCTTAAACATGCCAACTGCTCAGTCCTACTGTTTCTGATCAGGCTCTTCTCACCTCTCTTTGAAACAAGACTACTCCATTTGAAAAATTCAAATCAACCTTCCATTTTCATACAGAGATCTATGACAAAACCTAAAATGGCTAAATTGGATTCAAAGCTTACCACATTGAAAATACCAGTATGGATAAGATTAACCATAGTCTTTGAATGTCTAAAAAATTTCCTCAGTTTCATGTCAGTTGTTTCTGATCCACCATCCTTGGTCATATTTTGCTGCACAACTCTGATAATGTGCCTCTTTCACTTCAGTTCCCTAACTTGTCAATAAAAAAAGAGATTTGAGGTTCAGATCCCCTGAACTCAAAGCACACCAAAATGTCTTGCAGCCACCCTTTCCTCACACATAAATAACTAGTATAAATTCATTGTTTTTTCATTAGTGTTATAAATAAACCATGATTTTGAAACTAGATATGATAGTCAACTTTGTATTTCAAAATAAATAGAAGAGATTTATTTTATACTTTAAATGTGGTTTGTCCAAGGAGGACCTACAGAGTAAGACACATGACCTTTAGTTGAACTGCTGAGACATGTTTTTAGAGGACATGATAGAAGTTACATGTTATTCATTAATTATTCTTTTAACTCACTAACAGTCTTGTTCTAGTGTTTCTATTCTCCCCTGTTCTGTGGAATATACAACCTTACTGCTATGTTTCTTTCATGTCAACCTTGTAGTCTCATTTGCATACTTATGAAATTTAAAGGAGTCTGGCTGGTGGGAGCTTTACCTAACATGAAACGCTATAGTGCTGGGAATTCTTCTTTAATTTTAACTTTAAACTTGATCTTTTGGTTGCATGACTGACCACCTTGTTATTACCTGTACAGGAAAAAGTCCCATCAATGGTGAATGTCCTAGGTCCACAGACCAAAGACAAATGATGCCATTGTGTAGCACTGTATACTTTGTCAAGGGAATGGCACAGTCACTGATAACCATTTCTTTCCAAAGTCAGGGCATTTTCAGGGGCAAAAAATGTTTATCACGTCTTTTACTATACACTGAATTGCACCCACTACATCCTGCTGACAATGGCATTTCCCCTTTTATTTATTTGAAGAACAACTTTGGGGGTATTATCTATTTCAGAGACATTTCACAATACCATTTTACACTTAATGACAGCAGGTATTATACCTGATCTTTAAAGAACAAGTAAGTAATCTATAACAGCCAACTGTAGTGTCTGTAGATGACCACACTCTTCATTATTATTTGGAGATTCAAACTATTATTTGATAAGTGTACTGAATTTTCTACTTTTGTAACATATGCTTATACTTAACTGTCTATGCCTTCTGGGCAGTAGACAAACTTTTTCTATGAATAAATAAAATATTCATATTTTAAGTTTCTATGCAACTGAATGAACATGGCTTTGTTTTAACAAATAGTTTCTGGACAAATGAAGAGTAGGATGGATATGGTCCAGACACAACACCTTCCTACCTGTTCTTCTACTTCATTCCATAAATGGCATTATGTAATCATGAGCAGAGTGTGCCAGGATCTATTGATGTAGAGCAATCTTTTCTACTGAATCATTCATTTCATGCACTGCTCTTAACCTACTTAAGTCGCATTTATAATATGAAGGAGGTTTCCTAAGTGGATTTCCTCAAACCCTGATATTTCTATGCCACTAGTGAATAACATTTGGCTATTTACAGGCAAATATGAAGTTAAGTGCTAAAACTTAGGAACAGATTTTTCAGTTAAAAATTTCCATTTGTAACATCTTTTCTTGCTTTCCTTTGACAAGTTTTATGCCAATCAGAAATTTTCCAAGTAGTTATAAGTGAAATGCTTCACTCACTCATAGATGGAATTTTAAAGTCAGAAAGGAAAATTTCAGGGATAGCCCACATGAAGGTCAAAGACAAGTGAAGGACAGTCAGTGATCAACTCTGTCAGCAAATGCTGCTTTTCCTATTCTCTAATTCCCATGGTACCTCTGAAGGAATAAAACTTTAAAATGTGAGGTGAGTTTTCATATCTATCTATCTATCCATCTATCCATCTATCTATCTATCTGTCATCTATATATCTGTCATCTATCCATACATCTATCAATTATCTATCTATCTATCTATCTATCTATCTATCTATCTATCTATCTACCTATCATCTGTCATCTATCAATAATCTGTATATCTATCTGCCCATCTATCTATCCATCTATCTACCTATCTATCTACTATCTGTCTGCTGTCACCTATTTACCCATCTATCTATCTGTAATCTATCATCTATCTATCTATCTATCTATCTATCTATCTATCTATCTATCACCTATCTATACTAAAGATTCTAGACTGCATGTGTACTTGTCCACTTGGCTAGATTTTTTTGGCTCTTTTTATTTTTTATCTTGAAACAGAGTCCTGCAAATCACTTATTTACATATGGCCCTACGATCTCAGACACCCATGTACCTTAGGCTTCCTAACCCTACTGAGGGATGTTAGTACCATGGTTATGTGACGACTGAACCTAAAGAATATTTTGATATAAGCATAGGATTCTTTGTTAATTAAGCAAGAATGGTAATAAGATTTACTTTTCGTGGTTTGACTACTAGTGAACATATGTGACATTCCTTCTAGGAAATACATGATTTTTATTACTATAAAATGTGTAATTTAAGAGTTATCAATGGGCCATATGTTATATAGTGGCCTAAAGTAATCAAATTCAATAAAAGCATGCAACTTTTGCAATTCTATAAGTAAGAAATGAGTGCTTGCCATTATATACAACACTAACGTGTCACCCACATTCATTTCTAGCAAGTTATAGTTGAATTACCTGGAAGAAATCTGAAGATTGTAGGAAGATAACTAAACATTAAATTAAGAAAATGATCTAGTAACTACTTGTGTTTCACTCTTATTAATTTCACATACAAGAATACATTAGAGAAGATAAAGAGGTCATGGCAGTTCAGAATTCATATTAAACATGTGGTCAGTTTTAAAGGGAGATACACTATCACTAGGTCACCAGCACTGCAGCGCCCAGATTGCATGTACCTTTGTTTTGAGGATTTCGCACTAGGTTTTTATAAAATGGCATGTTTTCACAGAATTTAAGATTTTAACTAATTTCTTCATTATTTATTTCACTTAATAATAAAGGAACTAAAGTAAGAGACTGAAATTAGCTGTATGCTATAGAATGACTGTTTATAGTAGGAAGGGAAAGAGAGAAGTTGCCCACAAATTCTAGATCTTTAAGTCACAGGGAGCTTTTCTTCTATAGCCTGCAGAGGAAAGGTACTCTGCCACTAGCTCCGGGAGCTGTCCTCAGCTTGATTCTACTTGATTAAATTCAAGAGAGGCTGAAATTAAAAGACCTCAGGTATTACAAGCTGAAAAAGAAATCTGTAGGCAGCACTAAAATAATTTCATACTTTATAATTTAAAGTCACGGAACTTTATGGATTACTAATAAATTAGACCACATTAAAAAGCCAGACCCATATATGGTACATATATTAAGAAAAAATAAAATTTTTTGATTTGAAATTTGGATTATCTCATATACTGAATTCCTTTTATTGGATTCCTTTAGGAGCAGAATGAGAAATTACTTATAATGACCCAAGTGGACTATATATTACTAGGTTTATTTCACTAGATATGTATGTGTATATATATATATATTTCATTTCAAGTTAGACAAAAGGTCAAATGTTTTACATTTCAACAAATTCAACTTAATCTGGAAATCACTAAATGGAACTCTGTGTCAATCAAACTTTAATAAAACAGACAGTACTATAAGCTCATGATTATATCTTCCAAAACTATACTCCAGTCTCTAAATGCAACATGACTACATTTTTGAGTATATCTCAATGATCCAATCACAGAACATCATAAAGAGTGTGATTTGTCATATAATATATATATATATATATATCTTCAATACTCAATATTGGATTCCTTTCCCCCTAACTGAAGCTAAGTCATTTTTGAACAATAATAAAACTAGTCAGCATTTATAAAGTAGGGTACACACTCCTTTTTAAATATGTCTTAAGCCATATATAGTGACATCTTAGTGTCCTAATTTTGCCCATGGTGGAACTAAGGAGTCAAAGGATTAACCTACCAAAGAAGCTGGCAACAGAGCTTATTTCCACTGAATCTGACCTGGCCCTAGTGTATGCATCGTTGAACACTGTGTTACATTATTTCACAAGGTTTCATTTTAGTGAATGAAGTTTATAGTCATTTCAAATTTATAGTTCTACACATTGTTCATTTAGTTTTCTAAATGAAATATATATACACACATATACACACACACACACACATAATTTGTTACTCATGTGATCTTGCTAGAGTTTCCCTCTGGTACGATAAAACACCATGGCCAAAAGCAACTTTAGATGGAAAGGGTTTATTTTAGCTTACAGCCTATCATTGAAGGGAGTCACGACAGCAACCTGGAGACAGGACCTGAAGCAGAAGCCATGGAGGATCCTCCTTACTGGCTTACTCCCTATGGCCTGCTCAGCCTGCTTCCTTGTAGCATTGAGGACCACCAGTCTAGAGGTAGCATCACCCACGGTGGGATGGTCCCTCCCATGTCAATCATTCACTGAGAAAATGCCCTACAGGACTGCCTTTAAGCGAATTTGGTTTGGATATTTTCTCAACTAAGATTTAATCTTCTCAAAGAACTCTATAGTTTTTGTCAAACTCAGAAAAAAACTAACCAGGACATATGAAAGTAAACTTGGCAGTGAAAACTAATTAGTCTCAAGATACATGGTGTCTTATACATCAACATAAATTATAATTAGTACTATGCAACTTTGATCTTGCAGTGGTGTAGCCCTGATTACCTGTAGTCTTAATTATACACAAAAATATCAGGAAACTGTTACCGTTCCTAATAGCATCTTGTCTTATCTAAAATTATAAGGCCACAACAATTATGCAGTGTTGTTTTTTGTGGTGGGGATGTTTTGAAGAATGGGAATTTAAAGCAAGTCATAATAGTTGTCAGTGCTGTCATGATAATTTTCATCAGCAACCTTCAAGGCAACCATTCAGATGTTTTCAAGGATAAAAATGGAGAGGAGCTGAGGCTGCATGGTAAGAGGACAGGAAAGGCCACTGGTGAGTGTTCAGCCTCAGTTAAGGTTGAAGTCCCAGGACTGAAAGGGTCATAGAGAGAAGGTGAGGTTTGGTACGATGTGCCAGGTCAGAGCCCCTGACTAGAGCCCAGGAGAGGACCTTGGTGAAGATGTAGCCCAGGTTCAGGGTAGACTCCAGAATTTTGGAGATGCTAGTACTATGGGATGCCTGTCAAGGACATTATCCTGGGGACAAATTGGTGTGCTCAGAGGACAGAACTGGAGAAGTGTCTCAGACCTTTGGAACCCAGAGGTCAGTGAGTGGGTCCAAGATATCAAGCACTAAACTTTTTTACACAGTTGAGTGTGGCTTTGTTTCTAACAATGTTCTGGTTCTATACCATTGAAATAAGAAGGTATGCAACATAATTTTTTAATTTTACTGTACTTTGAAATTTTATGGAAACTCTACATATTTTATATAAAATTTGGATGTTCTAAAGGGATAAAATTTAAAAGTGTTTATATTTTTAAGGACTAGAAAAATTAAAGTTTAGAATACTAGGGACACCAGGGTGGATGGGTATCCATTGGGGGCTTCCTCTTCTCTGGAAGGAAGGAGAGTGGGGAATGGGAGGAGGGGATGGGACTGAGACTTGGAGGAGAGGACAGAGGGGGCTGGGAGGAGGATATAAAGTGATTAAATAAAGAGTAAAGTGGGGGAAAATATGAAAGGCAGAACCTAGAATAAGCCATTACAGAAACAGAAGCTTCAGTAGAGGTTGAATACTCAAGGTTGGCTGGGAACTCTACATACTGTTTTTATTTTTCTCTTTCTTTCCTTTCTTTCTTTGTTTTCTTTTCTTTTCTTTCTTTCTTTTACAAAACAATCCCCAAACCAGATTAAAATAAAATTATAGACAGGGTTAATAGATGTTTAATTGATGACAATCTTATGGCAATATAGGCTCTTTACCAGAATTTGAACCGAAATCTATTTCATTCAAAGGTTGGTGCTGTACTCACTTCATGTGGGGACAGATCTAAACAGAAAATAAACCTGGAGACATTGTCAGTCAGTCTAAAGTTGATTACAGAGGATCAGTCAAAAGTACCTAAAGTGATGAGCATGTTGACAGGAGTAAGGATACTGAACTGTATTTGTTGGCATGGTCACACATTAAAACACTACCCTAAAGCAATCCTAACATAGCATAAAGTTATCCAACTGTTGGGCAAACAGAAAACCCAAAATAAAACTTTACTAGATTCATTTCTAAACAGTTTTTGTGAACATCTTTAAGTCACTGTGGTGTTCAGTCATGGAACCTTCACAGAAATCTTAATGAATTATGCCTGCAAGCAGACCATTTCTCAGCATCATGTCTCTGACACCTCAGAGAGCATCTCTTCTCACCAAAATGTTCTTTCTATTATCCCTGAAATCACTCATTGATTAGCCATTCATAAACAATCACACATCATATTTTGCTACAAGCAAGTATAGTGACATATTCAACCCTAAAGATTTTATGTCTGTAAAATGTACTGCATAAAGGTCCAGCCAGTGTGCTGCATGTCCAAGTGCTGAACAAGCGCGTGCTGATGAATAGATTACTTTGTGCATCATTTTCCATAAATGTAATTCATTAAAATGTCAAATATTCAATCTTAGCACAATAATAATGTCAAAATAATTTGCTTGTATGCCACATATTTAAAATTTTCCCACAACCCTATTCTTGAATTTTCTGAAAAACTCAAGCTTAATCATTTTTGCTCAACTTTCATCTACATATCTTGCACAGATTCATTATATGCAAAGTACTTTATAAATATTCTGTGCTATCATCCTTAATATTACCAATACTATTTCATAATCTCTCAACTTTTATTTGTTCTTCAGACTTTGGAAATCATAAAATTTTATGACGTCTTTAGGTTACGGTCTATTCGTCCATTCTGAACATGATGTCTGTTTCTTATTGCTTTGAGTAGACCTTTCAGGTTGTAGTTCTGAATAGACTCTACATGAGCTAACAGATGCTGGCAAAACATGTCAAGTGATACTTTTTTAAAATCCATATCCTGATAGTACAACAATCCTACCCTATAGTTTTATTACAGCACAACAGGCTTTCCTGTTACCATTCAGCTCTTCAGTCTGTGCACTTACTCATATGGCTGGATCCTGTGGTTTCAAGTTCCCTTCCCTCAGAGATATTTATTGTACGTAAGGACTGTCTTTTAAAATAATTGAATGGATAGAATTCAGTTGATAACTATTGTACATATAGTACTACTGATACAAAAGCATTTCTAGGCAAAGATAAAATAGGTCATGGAAACCACATGGCTAAAATGTGACAATAGTATTCCCAAACCCTCCCTTTAAGTACCAACGTTCTGTTATACCTCTACAAGGACCCAGTTGATATACACAATTCCATTATTTTTTTTTAAAAAAAAATCTATCAATAGTAAACTATGTATCTATTATTATTTTTTATATTTTGCCATTTTATTTTATACTGCTCTCAGTTATAGTTTTCTTTTCTTTTTTATTTAAGTAATTTATTCAGATTAGATCTCAGTTGTTATCCCCTCACTTGTATCTTCCCATTCCCCACTCCCTACCTCTTTCTCCTATCTGCTGCCCTAGGTCTGTGACATAAGAGGACCTACTCCCCCACCATATGATCACAGCCTATCATGTCTCATTTATAGTTTTCATGAAATTCTTTTTCCTATAAATCTATGATAGTGGTAATTATGATATCAAAATTTACTTGCATTTGCATTTGTATAGATATTGACAACTTTCCAAAGAATGATGTTAGGGTCTATTTCCACTAGCAATGCCATTACAGAGAATTATGTTGCTAATACATTTAACTTATTAAACATGTTGTGTTGAGAATGTTTAAGCAGCTCGTTATATATAATATGTATATTGATATGTATTACTTCTCCAAGAATGCTCCATGATCAGTTTTTTTTTTTTTTTTACCATTGCATGCAGCAGTCCAAAGGAATATTTGGATTTCTTATTTGACTCATCTGATGAGACTTTAGTGCCTCACATAGTCTGACAAGTGTAATAAATGTTAAACACAAATCCTTGGGTCCCCCAGGAGAACATGTGGTAATATGGGATGGGGTTTGCCTGGGTATAAGGAGTCCTGGCTGCATCTAATTAGCTGTCAACTTACACTGGGATCTTGAGAAAGTCACTTTTTTACAGTCATTTGTGATTCTTTCATTTGAAAAACTAACACTGTGACTTGAACATCTCAATGGTTCCTTTGGCTTGAGAATATTCAAATACTTGTGTGTATTCTGTACAATTCAATATAGAAAATGCATTTATGTAATTGTTATAATCATCTTAAGCTAATTTTTTATACTGAGATTAGTAGTCACAGCCAAAGCTCCACCTGTTGGTGGGCTGAGAGAAGGCCCAAGGTTCACAAGAAAAGATGCTCTGAGGTAGTTCTAGCTTTGCTGTCTAAATATGCACAGACAAACACATAGTTTGCTTCGGAAGACATATAATTAAAAGATATATATATAGAAATCAAATATAGTACAATATTTGAAGCAATTTTAGATGTAGTGTCTTCTTAGCTATCCTGAGTGAAGTAGACTAGAACAATGAAGTAGAACTCTTTCTCTGGAGAGTGGTGGGATGAGGCAATTTGCCATTGAGGATATAATCAGCTGTCTAACAGCTGAAGGGATGTAGCTAAGGACGATCCTGTGAAGTTGAGGGTCCCCAGACTCCTTAGTCTATAGTGAAAATTGTAATATAGTTTCCTCCAATAAAAGTAAAAATATTGCCTAAAGTTCTTGTAGCAGTTGCTCAGTGGAACGTGAAGATGTAAAGTCCTTCTAAGTGCTGTTGCTGGAAGTAATCCATGCCTACACCAGGCTGAGAAGCTGTCAGCTTCCTGATCTTACAGACATGCCTACTTAAACATTATAATACTCTTAAAGCTTTGTTCTTTAAATCTGAGTTCTAAAAACCCACAACACTTCTGTTATAAATAGAAACAAGTATTACAAAAATTAAATGTATTGTTATTTACTTTGCAGTTATGTCACTCTGCTTCCAAATCACTGTGTGCCTAGACAATGAACACAAACATTTGTCAAACACAGCCTTAGATAGCCACTGTTTCTACATTCTCCTCTCCGACTGTCTATAGTTCCCTAATCCCAAAGCACAATTCACAGAGTCTGTATAACTAAATTCTATTTTGCTAAATAGTAGCTTCTTCTCTCTCTAGGATTAAAGTATGTTGACTGCACAAAGAACAAGAAATAATTAATGCAATAAAGATAATTTTCAAGAATGAATACTATTAAAATATGTATAAAGAGTAATACATTTTACGCCTGGCAAAGCCTGTAATATAATGTGGTAGATAAAATATAATTAGCAGGTAGATGTTTGCTTGATTATTTATTTATTTATTTCGTACTCCTAGTGTGTGTTTGTGAATCTATATGTGTATAAACAGGTGTGTGTTTATGGAGGACAAAGTCAGTATCATATGTCTTCTTTTATTGCTCTCCACCTTATTTTTTTTAATGTGCACTTATTTATTTTGGATGTGATGGGGAGAGTGGAGCAGTGCATGATTCCAATGGATTTCAGAGGGCAACTTATGAGAGTGAGTTTTTACCTTCAACAAACTGGGCTCTGGGGTTGAACTCCAGTCTGAAGACTTAGCCACAAGCCCCTTCTTCACCTGCAGAGTCATCCCAACAGCCCTCCAGCTCATTTTCAAGACTGTGTCTTTCAGGGAGCCTAGAACTCACAGACTGGGTAAAGTGTCTGGCCTGTGGGTTTCAGGGATCCTGCCTCTATTCCCTACTCCCAGTACCAGCAGTGCAAACACATGTCTCTCACACAGCTTTTCCTGCAGCTGGGGTCAGAAGTCAGGGTGCCATGCTTGCACAGCAGGCATTTGATGGACTGAGCCAGAGCCCCAGCCTTAGCAGTTAAACATTTAAATATAACAATGAATACAAGAGAAACTTGGGGTTACAATTAACCACACTGATTTACAATGTTTTGGTACAAATGTATCCAAAGGTGTCTCCCACATGTTGATGTTAAGATCATGTTTTGGCCTTCTGATCAGATACTGTTTCAAAACATTTCAACTTCAAACAGTATTCTAACAGCATGTGTAAGCAATGTTTTCACAGCATTTTAAAAAACTTAAACCAACTCTTTGAAATTCAAGCCTTGTAACCACACTCAGAACAAACACATTACCAGCAATTGTTAGTATTTAATCTTTCAATATAAGGGAAGGAAAGAGGAAAGTGAACGGACAGAAGGGAAAGAAAAAGGGGAAATGCAAGGGAATTGAATACAAAAAGAAAAGTCAACTAAAGCCCATTAGCTTTGCCTCCCTGGCCTTTAGGAGGCTGCCGGGCTTCCCAGAGCATTCATAACACGCTTCTCCAGCGCCATAGCTTCTTATGCTGCTTCTCCGTGTCCCACATCCAATCAGAGCCATCTCCCTTAATTATAGTGTCTGTGACGTGCTCTAGATCAAGGGCTCCTCTTCCAGAGCTGTTCTGTTCTTATGGGTCACTACTCTGCTGCCAGTGTGGATGGTCTGTCATCCTATTAAATATAGTGTACTGAGGGCAGCGCCTTCTTACTGGCATTAAGTGCACCTCCCAGGACACTGTCTTTCAGGAATAATGTTTTTTTTTTTTTTTGTTGTTGTTGTTGTTTTTAATTATTCCTTAAAACTTACATTGGGCTACAGCTAATTTTAATCAGTCTTCTCACTAGCACTGAAAGAATAGCCCAATTCTGTAATAGTCAATGTCAGCCTTCGGTGAAAAGGGAGGGTTTATCACACGGAAAGGAAGGAGAAATGAAAGACAAACATGTCCTTGATATAAAGGGTACAGGCATACACACTACAGCTTCAGATAACAACCTGACTCCACAGTAATTACGAACCAGGAGTGACCTATAACATAAACTAAGGAAAACAGATCAGACATGTTCTTGCCTACATTTCTATGGCAAAGGGAGAACAGCACAGCAAAGAGTCGAGGGAGTTATAAACTGGGAGGAGAAGAAAGCTTCGCTATTATTTGTCTCTCCACCCATGGTTCATCCAAGCACAACACTTCGCAGAGACAGGTGGACTGTGAAGTGCAGCCAGCTGCAGAGCTCAGCCCTCCTAATGTGTCAAGGGAGTGATGTTTGAGGGAAAAGTGGCTCACACACTTTAACAAGCCCGAGCTCCAATTCCAGACTTCTTAATTTATTCTACAGAGGGAGCATCCATCATTTCGGTGTGGATGACAGGGCTACATTTCGCAAAGCACTGCTCTGTGTTATATGGGCACATCAGCAGAATGCCAAAACTAAAATTCCATACAGCACCAAGGAGCCCACAGGTCTCCAGTGGACAATTCCAAAACTGTGCTCACATGGATGATCCTGGTTAGACTTCGTTGCTCTCAGCAAAATAAAACAATATCAACAACAAAAAGTCACACAGGGGAAGGAGACTTGTAAGGCATGGGGGAGTATAACAAGGGGGGGGTTGAGGTGTACATGTTCTAATTTAAATGTATAACAACAGTATATGAGTATCAAGTGGTGATAGAACAAACTCATTTAAAAGGATTTTTTTAAGGTGTACAATTTGATGTAGATGAGGACATGGGCTTTACCCTAGACTGTCATTACCTATGTGAACTGGGGTCAGAGTAAGATTGACAGGTGGGCAGGTAATGCTCATGATGTGTTAAATGAGGTAAGTTATTCAAATATATGTAAGATATGGTGCAGACTACATCAGTTTTAGTGTTAAAGGGTTCAGAAAAACATGAGAAAAGTAAAATAAAATCTGTTAATTAACCTTAGGAGCAAATATATGACACTTTGGCATTCTGTATATTTTAAAGGGCCTGTAAAGTTTTTCTCAAAAGTCTCTACTTGTTGCTATATCATAGTACATTGGGCAGCACTGAACTGGTATGGATGGCATGTCAGCCCTGTTGACCCTCACTTCTGAGTTAGACCTGCCTCTCGGAAACATCGTTGGAAGTGTGCATCTGTCCCCCGCCTTGCCTACTTGTGAAATGAGGGCTATACTTCATCAGAGACTGTGTGGGCACCTTCAAGTCCACAGTGGTGAGAGCAGACAACACTGGAACACAGGCAGTGGGGCACAGGAGCTTCTAGTCCCTTCTGGGAGCTCCTTCCCATCTCACTGATGTGCTTGTTCCTTTCTGTGGGCTAGGTCTTATCTTTTGAGAATGAATTAAACATCTAGATGAGCAAGCCTTCTAAGTGTCGTGAGATGAAAGGACACAGATCTGCAGCAAGGCTACAGTGTTAGGCTTCTAGAAGCTTTTTTTTTTTTTTTTTTTTTTTTTTTTTTTAACCTTAATGAAAAGAGTTGAGAGTGCTAAGTCTAACCTCTACTTAAGTAGATTTACTATTAGGACATTTTAAATAAAAGGACAGAAATCTATTTAGTATAATATTATGATATGTAAAAGATAATACATTTATCATAATGATTACAGAGATTTTGCAAAGCACAGTATAAAATAATAGAAATTCATTCTAGCCCCAAGTATGAATTCAACTTGAAATAAAGACAGTGGGGTTTTTTTTTTTTTCCTGGACAAATTATAATGACGGCACAAAATAATTTCTAAGTTACAATTTAGGATTCACTAAGAAACTAATTACAAATGTGCAACTCATACTTTTGGAGTGGCTTCCGTAGTAACAAAGTGAGCTACTCCACCTGACAATTAAGATTTGACCTCTGTCTTTCAGTTAATTGGGGAGAAAGGAAGTGAAATGGTATGGCATGGCCAAAGAGATGGCTCAATAGTTAACAGCTTTTGATGTCCATGAAAAAAAAAAAAACCTGAGTTCAGTTCTCAGTGATGTCAAATATGTACATCATGGGCATATGTGTTATGGGCAACCACAAAGCTATCAGAGTATATCACAGGAAAAATGAAGGGAGTAAGTGTGCTAAAGGACACGTGTAGATTGCTGTTGTAGATTGTATATAGTGTTAAACCTTTCTGTCAAGGAAGTCTAATGTACATATTAAATATAATGGGTCCCTCACATGGAAGCCAATTTTCCCAGAATTTCCATATGTCCCACGCCCATTTAATGAACAGTTTAAATGAAAAGATTTTTCAGAACATGACTGTCATGAACGATTTTTAATTTTCAATTGACTCATTTAGTTCAGTTGTGGAACAGTGATCAAATATGTGCCCTGTAAGTTCGGCCATCAACTTAAATATATTTGTAATTAAAGAAGTTCCTGTTGGGATACTGGGTAGCATGGGCAATAAAGATGAGATTCAGCTGGTTTCTTAGGCAGGCCCTAACCAGGTGAGTGGCAGCATCAACACATGAGGAATTTAGTCCTCCTAATGCCTGTTCGTCTTTGACTTTGGGGGATGCACTGTAGTAAGTCCCCAAAACATTCAAAGAGAATTTACTCAGTGGAGTTCAAATACCCGTCCAAAAAGAAGTTGTAATTTTGAGTTTGACTCAGATTCCGACTAATGTCTCAACCCAGGTGTGACCTGGATTTGATAAAACATTAACTTTGCTCTCTGTGTAAATAAACTAGTGGCTGCAACAGGTGTGTGGGGTTATGGGCAACCACAAAGTTATCAGAGTGTAACACAGAAAAAATAAACAGAACAAGTGTGCTAAAGGACACATGCAGATTGCCATTGTAGATTGTATATAGTGTTAAATCTTTCTGTCAAGGAAATCTAATGCAATTATTAAATATAATGGGTCCCTCACATGGAAGCTAATTTCCCCAGCATTTCCATATGTCACCCCATTTAGTGAATAGTTGAAAATGTCTGCACAATTACAGAGACAGAAAAAGTACCATAGAGGAGGGGCAAAGACTGTTGCTAACTGCATATGAAAGAGACTATATCATTCCTTTTAATTTCTTTTTGTGAAATGACAGAATGACAGAGAGCCCTGGGAACATTTATTACTGACAGGTGTAATTTCACCCCTACTTGAAAGGCCATGCCTTTAAAAGGAGATGAAAGCCTCCAGCTGATGAATGAGGGAAGCAAAGCCTGACAGGAATAACATGGCTGTCTCCAGGGAGTTGAGTCATGTGGTCCTGCGGTTTACCATTTGGCCATGAAATTACAAAGATTTACAGTGTGCTCTGAAGGGGGCTTGGAACCTGTTGATTTGCATTTGCTTCTGGAGAGCAGATAGGACAACTTAGTGAAACTACAAATAGTGGGACCAACCCATCCCCCAGCGGACAGTGACATCATGGCCACAGACCACCCAGAGCAATTTAACCAAGCCTGATGAAACCCTCTTGACAGCAGTCTCTGGGCTGATAACAACCCCTGAGATAGAAATCTGGGTATAAAATGCCTGTCATTTATCACTGAACAGGAACCATAGGTTTTGTATTCAGAAAAGAACGTTTGTAGACCTTATAACCCTGAAAGCAAGTTCCCAACAGATTCTTTAGTAATTGGTCCAGTTTGATAAAAACTTAAAAGATTTTTATACTATCTAAACCAACAAATATTCTGTACAACCATTTTGAGGTGCTTAGCTCAAAAAATTACAAGACAAGTTGTACGTGGAAATTGCTAACACACGAGTGTAATAAGAAAGGCACATAACGCAGGGGTGGAAAGTACACATGGTTATTTTCTCATTTATATACTATTTTTGTTTCAGTTAACTCTTTTCCTTTGAGGTCATTTTTTTTAAAGTTTTAAGTGTAGGCATGTTTTGCCAGCATGTCTTTCTGTGCACTGCATACATGTAGAGACCAGGAGGACCAAGAGGGTGTCATATCCCCTGCAACTAGATTTACAGATGGCTGTGCGCTCCCACCTGGATGCTGGAATATGAATCCAGGTCCTCTGGAAGATCAGTCAGTGCTCTCAGGCACTGCGCCGTCTCTCCAGCTCCTACCCCTTTCTTTCACTATGAATCTTTTCACTACTAAGTCTACCTTCAAGGCCTCTGAGCACGGAGAATGCATACATAGTCACTACAGTGATGACATAATATACAACACGACCACAAGGCAGGCTGATGGGCAATCTGCATTGTCAACCTGGCTGTGTTTAAAGCTACCTAGTGATTGATGAGGCACAGTTCTGAGTGCATCCTTGAAAAGGTTTCTGTAGACAATTAGCTAAAGCAGAAGACATATCCATAATGAGGGCAACAGCATTCCATGGGGAAGAAAATTGGTGTCCCCATTTGTTTGAAGGCTAACCTTCCACCACGTAACCAGACATGTTTTGTCAGCCCTCTATGCCATATAAACTGAATCCTCTAAAACCAGGAGCAAAAGCAAATGTTTCTGGCAGGTATTTGGTAACAGTAACAGAACAAGTAATTAATAAAATAATACTCTCTGCTCTTTGTTGGAATCATTTATATCTATTAGGCCTCATATTAAATTTAAAAACTTGTGGTAGTGATTTAAAAAAACAAAATAGGATAAACAGGGAATTAGAATAGTATCACCAGTAAAAAAAAGTACATAAAGCTATGGAGATAAGTGTGCAAATTGCCTTAAAAGCGACAGACTTTAATAGACATTATTTAGTAATTTAAAATATCTTAGGAAATTTCCTATAGGCAAAATGGTTTCTACATATTATTTGGAGTCAGGACAGAAATACTAAAGCGCAAATATTTTTTTCCAACACTTTAAGATTTAGCCTTTGACTCATTGTATCATTTTGAGTCATTAGTAAAGTTATTGTTTCCCCATACAAACTATATTAGAAACATAAACATGGGAAATAATAGAATGTGGCATATGAAACTTTACATTTATAGGTAGGCCAGTTATCACTGGAAAACTGAAAAAAAAAGATAAATGTAAAATAGCTGTAAATATAAAAATGTAGACACATGTAAAAGAGAAACTACACCCTGATGTGGTGTAATTATGCCTGTAATCCTATCTCTTTGGTAGGCTGAGGGAGCAGAGTTTTGTTACATAACAGGAGGGACAAAAGTAATGAAGAAAAGAAAAAAGGAAAGAAGGAAGGGAGTGAGGGAGGGAGGAAGGAAGAAGGGAGGAAGGAAGCAAGGAAGGAGGAAAATAAATTAGTCACATAAAAATTAGGAAAACATATAAACATGAAATATGGCACGTAAATCATCACTGCGGACTCCATTATTGCACCGGACAACTAGAAAACCAATTGCAATCATATTTGCTCTGTTATACTAGATTGTTTAAGACTCATCATACTAGACAAATGTCATGTTGATGCACTTAAGCATTTACAGAGCTCTAATGACCTTTGCTACAGAAATCAAACCTTCCAATATTTTCACAAGAACAGCCCATCATATCTTGAAGACTTTCTTTCTATTAGCATAATGACTGGTATCTAAAAATTTGCACAAACATCATAATTACCAGGATTCTTCAACTTAGCTAAATAACATCACAGAAAAAAAGACCTTTAACACCTGTGAAAATTATTCAGATTTCACATTACTTTGCTGTTTAAAGATACACAAAGCATGATTCTTGCTTGAAAAAGTAGCATTATCTAACATGGTGTGAATAGTTTTTAAAAACTTCCAATTGTAAGTACAGTACAGAGTTCAAACATCATGCAAATGTATACTAAAAGCCTTGGACAGTTTTTGAAGGAATTCATCCATACTCTGTGCTTTATACTGGCTCCTATGTCCAGACCTAACAGTCTTAGAAACTATGACCCCTAAATATCCAAATAAGTCATATTTAACTACAGGCAATCCTAAGCCTGTATAAAATATTTCATTCAATATTTTCTTTACTCCAGCTCTTTTTCATTTTGCTTTGCACACATGACACTGCTCCACAAGTATTCTAACACACTTCTTATCCTATGCAACATAACTATATTTTTCTCTATTATTCTCATTAAATCTCCCAGTCCCATCCACTTGTTAACATCTGCTGTCTATCAATGCCAAAGAAGACAGATTCCTTAAACAAACCAACTTTAAAAAATAAGAGTAAAAATGTAGGTTGCCTATATAATTTTGAAGAGTAGAAATCTAAGTTCCTTTACTACATCCAAAATGAATTTTTTCAACATGAAAGCCCTCTACTTATTCCAATAAAATTGTGGAAAGTACCAACATCTGTACGTTGCAATAAAAACATTCCTTGTGACTGCCATTCATCAAACTAGTGAGCAATTCAGAAAACGGTAGCAAGAAGCCTTGGAGCAGAATGTATGTGCAGAATGAAGCCAAAAAGCTTTTCTAACTTGTAGAAGAAAGTTTTCCATGAGCAGAACTTTCTGTCATTCCCTTCTTGAAGCTATGAGCAACACTGGCTCTTGTTGATTTAGCTCCAATAAAGAAAGTGAGGAAATCCATGTGAGGTGTATTCATACGTTAGTGACTCCTCCTACTTAAAGCCTATTTGGATGTTGCTCTCTGGTAGGACAGGGCCATTTGCCAGTTACTCACACTGATGAGGGATGAACAATATGAACATATACATACAATTTAGCTTTGGAATTTTAGGTATTTTTCCATGAATGTGCTTTCAAGTGTTTGGAAGAACAAGAGACACAGGTATGAAAATGAGATAGAAAAAAGAAAGTTTATAACCAGAAGTTTTTAACCTATTTCCAAACTATTTAAGTCTGACACCTGTGAATGATTAGAAAGATCAAGATAACATATCTTTAATGTTATATGAGCAATTTTTAAAAAAGGTTGGGGCATGCTTTATATCTAATCTAAAATAAAAACAGGCCCCTTTACAGGATACTAGTATTCTTTACTGTGTGGGCTTCTAGCTCAACATAATTTCCAAGCTGGCCCACCATTAGAGACCCATTGTAATTTCCCTTCCTACTGCACCTTACCATGACACATCTCCAAGATTTGTTTGCAGTTTAAATTACAAAACAAATCACCAAACAGCCTTCTTGTTCCAGATATATACCCTTTACAACCCTCCTCTCCACAGGCAGAAGTCACCTAAAACCAAGTCACCAAATCCTCTGGTATTCTGAAGAATTATATATTTCTGAACTCAGAAGATGTTGACATTTCCATAGCCTATTTTGATTTTTTCTATTACAATTTACTCTTAGGATTACTTTTGATATCCATACTATAATTCTTGCCATATCTAAGTCTTCCCCTCTCTTTTCCCACACTCAATCCATTTTTTCCTTGCCTCACTTTGTTTTTTGGGTTGTTCTTGTTCAGGTGCTAAGATCCATTTTCTTCCCCCTGCTACTTACCCTTGCTTGTTATAATGTATTCTAAATTATTTTTAGTTTTCATACAGTATATATTGATCATATTCTTTACCTTCACTGAGCTTCTCCCAGAACACTCTTAGCTTTATGTACCCAACTTCCTGTTCTTTTTCTACTAAAAAAGGAAAGGAGAGGAAAGGAAAGGAAAGGAAAGGAGAGGAGAGGAAAGCAACCGTGTGCCTGTTTTGTGATGGCCAACTACTCCTGGGCACATTCATGTTTAACTCTCCTTCTCCCAGCAGCTATCAATTGCAAATAGCTTTCGGTTAGGGATGGGACATTGTACCCACTTCCCTTTCTCTAAGCTGGGATTTGGTCTAGTTTGAATTGTGCGGGTCTTTGCATGTGTTCACAGTCTCTGTACGTTCATATGCACATCTGCTGTCCTATGTCTAGAAGATGTTTCTGTACAGTCACCCATCACCTCTGGCTCATACAATTTGTAATGGAAGTTTTGGTTTCTTCATAAACTTAGTTGTTTTATATAAATATGTTTTTTGTTTTAATCCCAAGTGTGGGATTTAAGTTTGAGCTTTAGTTTGTCCACAGCTGTTAATTGTCTCCTGCAGGGTGTGGCTTTTGCCAGCTGGTAAGGCCTTCCTCATGCAGCATGGAAAGAGGCGTGGTCTAGGGCTCTGAGGATATAAATGAGAGCTCGGCGAGAGCCTAGTGCGGTGCACAGTGCTGGAGTGCAGCAGTTTGAAGAGTTCAGAGAGGGCAGTGAGGCAGTTTGGAGCAGACAGATGAAGAGAAATGCTTCGGGGCTGAGCAGCTTGGAGGAGACTGCTGTCTGAGTCTGCTGTTGACTGGTAGAGCCCCAAATACCCTTTGAGCCTAAACATCTAGAAGTAAAGGCGTCCTCTCTCCCTAACCTTCTCTCTCCTACAGAGGGTTTGGAGGATTGAAGGGAAGTTGAGGACTAGACACTCCAAACAAAGTAGAGTTTTAAAAAAGAGCACGAGTTTGCCCTCCTCCTGTTCCACACTGATCCCTGAGTCCTAAGGAAAGAGGAGTGATAAAGACATCCTATTTAGGAATGGGTGCTCCAAAGTCTCTCACTCTGTGCACATTGTCTAGTTGTGTATCTTTATGGTAAAAGAAGAGAAAAGGCTTCTCAGAAGAGGGTCAAGTGATGCAATGTCCACATCTTCCCCTAAGGTCCACGTGCTACCTAGCCTTGGGTTCTTGGCCTCATCAACAGCAGCAGGTTGGGTTCCATCTCATGAAGCAGGACTCAAATCCAATCCAAAAGTCGTTGGTTGCTCCCATAATATTTGTGCCACTATTGCACTAAAGGGATTAATTAATTATTTTTGCACAGGGAGAGAGGAGGCGGGGAAGAGAGAGGGTGAGGGAGAGAAATCTGTAAGCATATCCTGCTGAGGACATTTCTGTTACTTCTGTATATGGTATCAGGCCTGACCACTTCCTACCAGATAAGTAATCAGGAGGCAAATTCCTGGGAAAGGCCATCTCTTCCTCTCTCAGCAGTCATACGTTGCCTGTACTTCTCTGTCTGGGGGAAGGAACCAGTGAACCCCCACATTGATAATTTCATTGTTCAGGTCTTGTTTAAGCATTTCTAAGAGAGGTGCTTAATTACACAGTAGACTTCCTGGTGTTCTGGCTCTTAAATATTTCCATTTCCTGAGACACAGATACAAGAGCTTTGCCGCAGACATATACGTTGGGTCTGGGCTCCCCAATTCACTGGTATTGTGCTCACTTGCAGTTTTCTGTAATGGTTTCCATTTGCTGTAGAGAAGCTTCTTTAGTGATAAGTAATAACTACACTTATCTTTGGGTATACAGATAAGATTTAGAATGGAGTTAACAAATTATGATGGTAGTGATAGTAGTAAAATCTCTACTGGGACTCATGACCTCACTAGCACTGGGTAGTTCAGTAGTTGGCTAGGATTTTATTACTAGACATAAGTTCCTCTCTGTTGAGTGCATCTTAAATCCACTTACATGGATGCTGGTTACCACTACCATGTATGTGTCACTATTTTAAATTTACAGAAAACATGTTATGCTGCTCATTTCTGTGGTTCACAGGTGAAGTGTCACCTCTGGGTTGGATTATTAATTGCTTCTTCCATACTTCCTTAGTTTTAATTTTGACTTCCCTTAGTAAGTTCCTTGGGACATACCTAAGTGTATAGTGTCTCCAGCAGTAGGGGCTTACCTTCAACTTCTGAATGACATCCAGAAGCAAGTGTCTATACGGTTTTAGACTACTCTGGACAACCAATCAAAAGGAGGTTTCCTGTGACTTGTACTGGGGTTTTTGTTAGTCTATGTTTCTTATGGGAAGCATGTCAGCCCAGAAGTGGCAAAATTTTAGGTAAATAAACATATGATGATACCTGAGATTTATCAAGCAATCTAGATCATATTTGTGCCTCCTCCCACCAGAGGAATACATCTTTTAGGCAGGTTGTTATTGCAGCTTGGAGGATTTGTAGCTGGGTGAAAATGGTGATTAAGCTTCTGCATTGGTGGTATGCAGAGGACCCTCCTGCACTATGAACATTGCTCAGTAGGAAGGAAGCTTCCTGTTGAGTTCTACCTCTATTTATTTCTTCATATTCAGTGCCATAAGTACACAGTGTCTTCAGCAACCGGATCTTACCATAAGTTGTGGAGGGTAACCAATAATACTGACAATAGTCTGTAATGTTTGTGCGTTCTATGTGACCATTTTGGCCGGACTCAAAAAGATATAAACAACTCCTCATATTGGTGGTTTTGTTTAGTAACAAATGGCGACCAGTCAGGGCACTGAGTCCCTCATTACATGACAACTTCACTGAAATTCCTTTTATATATGCATACATGGCTTTCCAGGGTCTCAATAAGTAGCTATGGCTGACCTCAAAACATGGTTCTTTTGCCTTAACTTCTTTAGTTCTGGGCTTATAGACATTTCCCAATGCCTCACTCTTCTTGCCTTAAACAATGCTGACTATGAGGACATTCTGCTGCAGAAACAATATGTTAAATAACAAACAGACACCTGTGTGCCTTTACAGTGCTTTGTATTGTCTATATGAACAGATAAAAGCATTTCTAGTATGACTGGTAAGTTAGGACACCTAGGCCTATACCACAAAAATAGTATATATACTATGTTTTAATATACCACTGCTAGAAAAGTAACTTTATATTGATTTCCACAAGACACAATAGAAAAATGGGTGAAGTGGCGTTTATAAGTGGCTTTTATGTTTCACTTATATAAAGGAAGTACTTGTCTCTAAAACCTATCCTGACTTTATCCCCTTCTGTTTCTCTTCACTCCACGCCTTCTATGTACCAAGTACAGAAACTCTAAACAATAATCAAAATCATTCAAGAAATATCATAAATTAAGTGTGAAATACACCAGAACACCATGTGACATGAAATCTCACTCAAGCAGAGAATACACTTGCTTTGGTAACACAGAAGGAATGGGGGATTTTTTCATTGATCATTTGTGGAATGGATTAACATGTTCGTGCTCTTGTATGTGGAAGTAGTATTCAGACTTTATAAAAAGACTGAGGCAGAGCTACAGGAGCAAACAACAAGACAACTGATATACTGTTACATAGGAAAAGTAAGGTGGAGACACACGGGCACAGTGCAATCAATTAGGTAAAACGTGAAAAAGGCTTTCTGGGCTTGTATTTTTAATTCAATTTGAAGAAATACTGGACTTCGGTATCAGTGTGAATCTCTGATATTTATAGCTGTGGCAGTGACTACTTGTCTTTGCACATAGAATGCTTCTGCAATGACTTATGAAATGCTATTTGTCGCAGAGTGAGGCAATGAAACTGAATAATACAACTTCCACTTTTAAAAGTTATAGCTGTTATTAAGATGTACTGTTGCTTAATTTATACATTCATTAATTCACTCACTCATTAATTTATTCACTTATTTTCTAGAATAGCTATGAACATCACAAGAATCTCCTGGGAATACAAAAGTAAGGTGGGCTGGAGAAATGGCTCAGAGGATAAAGTGCTGGCTGTTGCATCATGAACCTCTGATTCCACATTTTAAAAGAACAAGAATAGGTATGGCTGCATTCACTGATAAGCTCAGTTCTGGGTGTCACAGACAGAAAGCCTTAGGGGGTCTTGCTGGCCAGTCTAGTTCTGGTTCAAATGAGAAATATTATCTCTCACAATAAAGTGGGTGACAAGAGAAGAAAATACATGATGTACATCTCTGACCACTACATGTGCATGCATGGGTAACCACATGTCTCTCTCACACACACACACACACACACACAGAGAGAGAGAGAGAGAGAGAGAGAGAGAGAGAGAGAGAGAGAGAGAGAGAGAGAGAGAGAGAGAGAGAGAGAGAGAGAGAGAACAATAAATAAATAAATAAATAAATAAATAAATAGCCAATTTAAAGTATTATTAACGCAAACAGGACTAGGTGACTCTAGGCCATGGATCCTGATATTCGTCATACTATTTCCTAATAAATAATTCTGAACCAAGACGCTGACAGAATGGTATTACTAAGTAAATGACACACACACTTTTTGTTCTCAAAGAAACAAAAATATGCCTTCTTTTAATTTAATTTTCAGGTTATGATTAAACTCAGGAAAAATATCACAAGCTAAAAGCTCCCTTTGGAAAACACATTCCTGCCATTAGTTTCTATTTCTTTTCCTTGAGAAGACGCAGTGAAGTCAGAAGGAGCATTTCATAATCATTTCCTCTTGGCTATACAATCTAGGTTTTCAACTTTCCAGCCTGTAGTCAGAGAAAGATGTATGAGTGTAATTTCTTTTATGTTTAAGGAAAAATGATTATTGCAAAAACACTTTAGGAAAATCAATTCTGGTATTTTCCTTCTCCTACAATTAGGCTGCTTTTGCTTTTGGAAAATAAAGTTACAGACATTTATACTGTGCATCTTACTGAAAGGGAAATGCTTGAAAGAAGATGTATCTACATGGGAGCATCCTCTCCATGCAAACCGCCATACTCCCATTCTTTAAAAGATGAGTGAACTATTTCAATGCGACCTCAAGTATAATTACAGTCGTTTCATTTTTAGCTGATGTGGGCATTTTATATAATTTTGGTATGAAAACTAGCTTTAAATTTTTCTCTGTAACAGATTAACTTACCTGTGAGCCTGTTTTCATTAGTGGCAAAACATTTAACCATGCCAATATAAAGTGAACTGTTAACTTTTTTCTAATTTAACTACAATATTTGGTCAGTTCCAAATACCCCTCTACTTCTGCTACATTTCATCATTCTACTGATAAAAATGCCCTTCTGTTATGAAACTGACCTCTAGGGCACGTGCTTAAGCCAAGGCATGAACATCAAGCAATCCTACTTTTGAGTGCACAATATGATGTGTGTTTCATCATTCTTTTGGTAGTCACCTGTTGTACTTGCATTCTCCTTGACTCATTCTGGTACCATCTTTACTTTCAGGTTGTGACCCTAAGGAATCCATTGTGCTTCAAGTCATGCATCCTTATACATGCCTGCATACGCCTGAACGTGAGCTGCCTGCCAGGCACCGTATCTCGTCATGCTACTATCTAGAAACCGTGAATTTTAAAAAGCTTTTCTTTGGCCTATAACAAGGCTAGCTACACTTTGAAAGGTAGGTAAATCAATTCCCATTCTGAGGTTTCAAAAAATGCTGAGTTTCAACTGTCATTACTTGGTGCTGTAAGTCAAGAAGTGACAAGAGAGTGGGACACTAAACTATTTCTCAAGGTTCCTTGAGGTCTTTTATTTAGTTAAGGGCACAGCCAATTCTTTTACAACCAGGTGGCCAAACTAGTGCTGGGTGTGCAGGCTGGGGTGGAGGCTCATTAGTCTGCATTCTTTGCCCTCCAACTTTATGATTTTTCTATATACACTTTCAGTTCCTCAAAGATTTGATAACTAAATGTTATTTCCTTCCCCTAAAATCCTAGTGTTTCATAAGGAAAATTTTATTATTGTTGTTGTTGTCATTATTATTATTTCAGGCTGCAGTCCTTCCTTGCTTAGAGCAAACTTCCTCTTCCTCTCTTCCTGCCCAACCCCTTTTGTTCTTTAATGAGTGTCCATGCTTGCCTGCATGCATGTCTCTGCAGCACTGTTCATGTCTGCTGCTTAAGGATGCCTGATGAGGGCAATGGATTCCCTGAACTGGAGGTACAGTTGTGAGCTACCTAGTGGGTGGTGGAAATTGAATCCAGGTCTTCTGAAAGAACACTGCTCTTGGAAGCTAAGCCATTACTCTAGGCCCCTCAGGCAAACACCTGAAAGAATTAATTTTGATTGTGCTATGGATAATTGCTTTAACCAGAACCATCCAGGATTCATCATCTCTAAACCCGAGTGCAATATAAAATATTCTTCTCATGTTCTTTTTATAAGTGACCATTTTTTATGAAACCATCTGAAGTAAAATGTGTTAAAATTGGGAGGACACAGGAAAAATGCAGAAAAACAAATTATGATTTCATTACTCCATAGTCAAACATAATTTCAGCTTTTCCTTCTTTAAGAGATGAGGATCTTATTGAGAAAGAGCCTTCTTCAATTAAATTAAAAGACAAACAGAGGGATTTTATTCTTTGTAATTATTTATTTATTTCTCCTCATATATTACATCCTGACCACAGGTTCCCCTCCCTCCTCCTCTTCTCCCTCCCAGCCTTCCCCCTCCTCTTTTCCCCATGCTCCACTATTCACTGCTTATCCATTTTCCTTCAGAAAATGACAGGTCTCCCAGGGATATCAGCCAAACATGGCATATTAAGTTACAATAAGACTATGGCTGAATAAAGTGACCCATTGAGAGGAAAGAGATCCCAAAGGCAGGCAAAAGAGTCAGAGACATCCCCTGTTACCACTCTTAAGATTCCGACAAAAACACCAAGCTACACAACCATAACATACATTGAGACAGCCTGTATCAGACCCATGAAGGCTCCCTGGTTGTCCATTAGGTCTTCTCTGAGCCTCGAAGCCCTGGTTAATTGGTTGTATGTTTTCTTGGAGTGTCCTTGTACCCTCTGGCTTCTGCAATCCTCCCCTCCCCCAGAATTCCCCTACCTCTACCTAATACTTAGCTGTGTGTCTCTGCATCTGTTTCCAACAGTTGCTAGATCAAGCCTCTCTGAAGACTATTATGCTAGACTCCTGTCTATCAGTATGTCAGAATATCATTAGGAATCATTCCATTGACATTTTTGCCAGTCATGTTAGGTTCTATCCTATGTGTCTGGGCTATCCAACCTCTTGTTCCTAGCCTCCAGGCACTGTCAGAGGTGGGCTCCCTCTCATGTTATGGGTCTCAAGCTGGACCACTCTCTGTTTGCCCATTCCCACAATTTCTGTAACCCCTTTACTACAGCACATCTGGCAGGCAGCACAAATTGTAGGGTGAAGGTTTAGTGGCTGGGTTGGTGTCCCAATGTCCATACTACAAGTCTTGACAGGTTACAGGGAGCTAGTTCAGGCTCCATGTGCCCCCTTATCGAGGTCTTAGCTAGGGCCTCCCTTGTAGATTTCCAGGAGTTTCCATGTCCTATGTTTCTAGCTCATCCTGGAGATGCTGTTGTTCCATTTCCAGCTGGAGCGTGGGCCTTGTCAGGCAGGTACTCTTCTGGGAAGCTTGGCCAAAACTGGATGGACACCAAGCAAGAAGTGTACACTCCTATGCCAAGGTCAGGGTTACCTCTGTTTCTGGACAGAAAAGGGAAAATGTGGGGGTCAAATGTACCACCCTTCTCAGGAACACTGCCCTCTGGGCCTAGAAGGGTAGATCCATGCCAGGACATCTCCAATTCAGCTGGAGGTGCAGGAAAAAGATTTCTGTACAATTAGCGTTACTGTTCTTTTAGCTGAGCTGCCAGCATCAGGCCAGCTGGCATCGAGGAACTCAGAGCTCCAAAACCTGAGGACCCAGCCTGATTTGGATAAGTAGATGCTTTGAGAATAGCTGGTAATAGAGGCTTTGAGCTCTGAAACCAAGAGGCAGTGACAGGAGTCTCGTTTGGTTCAGGTGGACAGAATGGCTGCTTAGGGAACAGCCTTAGCAGATGGACACTGTGGTGGGTGGAGCAGCGTGAGAAAGATGGCAGCAGCAATCCATGCTGGGATGCCAGTGAACGGCAGAAGCTTGGGATTTCCAAAGCTGGTGGTGATCCTGTAGTGTTACAGCCCTTCAGTTGAGCCACTGTAATAATGACAGAGGGTGTGAGCAATTCTTCCCTGGTGGGTTCATAGCTATTCCATGGTAGTAAGTGGAAGGGCGTACAGAATATGTAAGGAGTCTCAGGCAATTTTTGATGAAACAAATGGCGGTGGCCCCCCTTTATTTCATGTAAAACAGGGACTTATAAACCTTCAGCAGTGGGAGGGGTTTTGAGGGTGAATGTATTTGATTTGCTGGGGCTAGGAGTGCCAGGGATACTTCATTTACATGTAGCAGAAGAGTTCTATCCTAAGAAGGAGAACACAGTATTTAATTATCCTATGGCGTTAGAGAAGAATTCCAAGAATGGTTAGAAGTATGGAAAAAGGTCATTGGTTGAAAACCCAGGTACCAAGACATTTCATTAGCATGGAGAGGGTATTTCCAGGAATCCCCGGGTGCACTTATTGGGAAAGGGTTGGGCCTGCAATCTCCCTGAGGGCTGTGTGACACTCCTTAGAGGACCTGGGGTTTCCCCAGATCAGTCAGAGAGGAGGGAACCCATCTAAGGAAGTCCCATTATTTTAGCACAGAGCTCAGGGGCTATCCTGTAATGCCAGACCTTAACAGCAGGATCCAACGAGATGCCTCCAACCTCATCCTTCCTGTTCCTGTTCCTACATGTTCCCAGTCCACCTGTGATATCTATTCTATTTCACCTTCCCAAGAAGATTCATTTCCACCCCATTTGGAATTGAGTGTGATGATGTTTTAAAGCATCACTGGTATTATTGAAACTTTATTAACAGTTTTATAATATTTTATCAGTCAGATAATTAAACAATTTAGTATATTAATTCAGTGTTATTAGAATTTAATTGCTTGTTTGTTTCTGGCATTGTTCCTGATTAACTTTGCCCCTGCACAATTTCATACATGTATATAAGGTGTTCTGATTATTCCCTCCCCACTGTATGCCTTAGACACAGAGTTTTACTTTGAGGTCCAGGCTGTCTTTGAACTCCTGAAAATACACCTGTCTCAGCTTCCCAAGTTCTGTGATCACAAAACGTCCCGTTTATAAATGAAGATATGATTTGAAGGCTTCTGATTATGAATACTCAAAATATTTAAATTTGTTACGCAAAATTATTTTGCTAAGTATTATTTTATTTAGGTATTTCTGCCATACATTTAATAGACATCACTAGCTATATGGACATTTTTTTCAATCAATTCATTCCTATACCTATTTTTTTCTGTCATGAAAGATAACAGAAAGAAAAATTGATATGTAAATTATACTACCACGTTGGTGCATTCATTTCACTAACAGGACTTTTTAACAGACTAGAGTCTAGTTTCATCAATCTGTTTTTAGTTTTGAAGCTACAGTGGAAAATGCTCTTGCTCTTAAAATTACATATACTACTTAGAGGATAGTTAGGATACACTGAAGGCTCTAGTATATGTTTTGAGCCACAAATTTGTCTTCTACAAATTAAAAGCAAGAACAGCTTAAAGATTCATCCAGCTTTTGTTGGAGACTACTTCATACACTAACGCAGCATGTCTCACTAGCTATTATCTGTTAAGCGTTCAGTAAATACGGCCTCCACACTGCACCACAGTTCAACTATGAATCTGACACACAACTGTGAGTCCGTTATCTGTATCTAATCATCAGAAAATAACCTGGGTATGAAAGAAGTTTCATTAGTGCCATGGAACAAGTTTGATGAAACGTTTTTAAGTTTGCCATTTTGTGTATCTACCAAAGACTTTAAGACTGATGCTGGTTTCTCATATAAAACTTCATCACAGCACAGGGATTCCAGTCTGGATTATAATATACTTACGTATGGAAAATAAGTGTCCACTGTGAATAAAGAAAGTAGGCTTAAGCAGAAGCTGACTAAATGTTTGAAAAGGATTTTGGGCACTCATTGAAGTGATTCCAAAAGGGACACGGTTGTGACATCAGAGACTGAACTACATCAGAATCTCCAGGATTTAGCGAAGGGTGGTAAGAGGGGATTTCATTCATGTGTAGGAAGAGAACATTTTCTTTGGATTGGTTATATCAGATAATATGTTTGTTTAAGGAAAAATAAACAGGTGGGGTAAAGTTCTGTATACCCAAAGGAAGGAAAGCATATCTATGCCTACTCTATTTCAGCAACTGCTTCAGAACAACTCAGTCTTTCAAAACTATTGCCCTCATTCAGTGGCCAAGGTCACTTCGAGGGTTGGTAATGTACTATATATAAGTGTGGATCATATATATTAAACTGATGTCATAGGTATTTGACACCATGCCTTTTACAAATATTTTCTCTGTTTATTATTCATGGATTTTTAAGTTTTCCCTTTCAGATCTAGTGAGCTTTAAGCTTTTGGGATATTTTTCTCATATCCCAAAATCAACGGTATAGCATCCAAGTTTCCTACTGATAGTCAACAACTTTCATTACTTCATTGCTTAAAGCACATATTATGATTTGGACACATTCCTTATAAAACACTACTGGTAGTGTTTTATGAATAAATGAACATTTACACCCAAAACACAATTTTCAGACCTGAAAGATTTCCTGAGAATGTAATAGTAGCAGTTTGCAAGATGAAGGCTAAGAGGGCCACATTGTACATAGAATGCATAACAACACAATCACAAAGTATGACTAAGAGAGTTTTGAATATGTACTCATTGTTAATAGAAGTTTTTAATTCATTATCTGTTCAATAATTCAAATTTTGTAGATAAGTTTAAAATGCATACACATTAGCAAGAGTGATTAGGGACTTTGTTTTCTAGGTCAATTGGTTTAACGCATTGCTTAACCCCAGCAAGCCTCCATGTTCTTGTTACATCTCAATGGTTATTCCATCCCTTGTATATTCCCATTCTTCCTTCGCTCCCATTTTCCCCTCCCCTATGACTGTTCCTGAGGGGGATTTCCTCCCCCTGTATATGCTCATAGGGTATCAAGACTCTTCTTGGTAACCTGACTCTAGATGAGAGAAGCATGGGAGAATAGCAAAGTAGAAGGATCCAGAGGGTCCTAGAAACCTACAAGTAGAACATTATGATAGGCAGATTTGGGCCCAGGGGTCCCGCTCAAACTAAGGCACCAGCCAAGGACAATACAGGCAGTAAACTTTAAACCCCTACCCAGATCTAGCCAATGGACAGAACATTCTCCACAGTTGAGTGGAGAGTGGGGTATGACTTTCACACGAACTCTGGTGCCTCACATTTGACCATGTCCCCTGGAGGGGGAGACCTTGTGGCACTCAGAGGAAAGACAGCAGGCTACCAAGAAGAGACTTGATGTTCTATTCTTTTATTCCCACCACTATATCAGAGAAAAACTAGTAAACCTTGGTTCATAGGATGTGAATATAAAATACATACTGATAAAGATCCAAATGGTGCCACTGCTAGTGAGGAGGGATTAAGAAAGTATCTTGTGATGACCCACAGGTGTCGTAAAAGAGAGTATAATCACAGGTTCTAAACTGGAAATAAATAATGCAGAAAGTAAAAGACTGTATATTCAACAGAAATGTAAAGGGACAGATATAACATGAAAGGAAAGATGTCTGTAGTTCATATCATGCCTTCAAAGCACCTAAAAGAGCAACAGTAATTACAGTTGGAGAAATGAATACTTACATTGGATTTTTTTCTTGGTTGTTTTCTCTTTTTTGGTTGTTTTGTTTTGTTTTAGGTTTGTCTAAATGAATGTTCCTCTTAACAAATCTTTTGTTTTCTTACAGTAGACATGGCTCAAGGCCAAAGTATAACATTTGTGCATACATGACACTACCCTTTGGATAGCCTTTTACACAGATAAAACAAATGTACTCTGGAAACAAATTTCTCTGACAAGAATATAAGGCCCAGCTCGAGACTCTGTGACTGGAGATGCAGAGAGAGATGACTAGAGAGAACCTAGCACTGACCATCAGCCACTTGATGTTCAAACTCTTTGACCCTGAGTGCACAGCTAGAGGTAATTTGATGCTGCATTATTGTCTATATGGTGAGTATTCTGGGAGGATGACAATTTACCTGACTAACACAAATATTCAACAAAATTACTGAGATAAAATATAAATTCTAGCCTTAAAATTAATTCCATTGGACCAGAAAAAAAAGACACGGATTTTTAATCACTTATATAGATTCTGGTTTACTGTAATTCTTAATTAAAATTATACTTTAATTATAGTGTAGCATAAGCTAATGTAATCAACAGCTACAATTTTAAGATATACTTTTAAAAATCATATACAGACTATTAGAAACCACATCACATTGTATTCAATAACATTACATTGTAGGATACAGTATCATGCCACAAAGTACCAAGTCTAGTTTAAGATGACATGATTAAGTGCCGCTGGCTTTAACCAGAATTATTCTCCTCAGCCTACACCCACGTTTTAATCATAACCACACAGCCTTTAGTAGCATATGCACACTAGAAACTCTTTGTTTCAACTTCTACGTAGACTTCTACTTTGAAATCCAAGTCCATGTATCTACACTTCTTGCTGTCCCACAGAGATGTTCAAATGGCTTCTCAGTGTACCACATTCCCTACTTCATGCCATGTGAAAAACAGCCATCTCCGGTAAATACACATCCAAATGTTAAGTAGAGTAGAAATGAGTATGTATTAATGATTTTGTGACAGAAAATATACCTTAAGAAGGATTAGAAAATGTTCTAGCCATAAAGGAACAACTAAACTGTGTTACATTAAGAATAAGATTCCAGTACTCTATTCACTATGATAAAATAATATTTAAAAACTGGACAAATGAAATAACACACATCACAGCTGCATTCAATGACATGGTGATTCTTTTTATTTTATTATTTATTTATTTATTTTTTTAGCCTTACAGTCCTGACTCTATCTTTTTTGTCAGTTTTTTAATTAATTTATTTATATTACATCTCAATGGTTATCCCATCCCTTGTACCCTCCCATTCTTCCCTCCTTCCCATTTTCCCCTTACCCCCCTGCCTTATGACTGTGACTGAGGGGGACCTCCTCCCCCTGTATATGCTCATAGGGTATCAAGTCTCTTCTTGGTAGCCTGCTATCCTTCCTCTGAGTGCCACCAGGTCTCCCCATCCAGGGGATGTGGTCAAATATGGGGCACCAGAGTTGACATGGTGATTCTTACAAATAAAATATTTGGTGACATAAGTCAGAAAAGATCATTGTTTTTTGACATTCTTGCCAGAACCAGAACTGTGACTGCCTGAGAGTGGAACGGCCGTGACTGAAGAGCACACATGGGTCTGTCTGTTGTCGGCAGGGTTATAGTTCTTGTTCTGGGCAGCGAGTAGAGGCTGCTTCAGTGGTTAGCAGTTTATGAAGTACAGCGTCTCATACACACTCATGAGTTACACACTTTAATATGTATGCTATACTATACTTTGATTTTTAATGGAGGATTTTTTAAAAGGCACAATGAAATGTAGGGATTAGCAAGAAGTTACAAGGAATGACGAAAGGTTACATATAATGAGAGGAGTACTCTAAAAAAAGGAGTGACAAAGACAACTTTTTAAAAATGACAAAAACACCCAGACTTCAATAACCAAAGTTAACAAATACCACTTATAGTCTAATTCTAACTTGTCAAGATGGAAAAGACAAGCTACAAAGGAATGGGTTTCCTATCACTGAAAATATTTAAACTATTTAGGAAGAGGCTGAGCGGCCATCTGCGAGGGAGAGTGCAAAGGAGATTGCCATATGGGAAGGCTGAAGAACAAGATCAACTTTATTCCTTTCATTTCTAAGATGTTGAGGTTTATCATGAAACTGGCATCACACAGGTTATCGTCTTGCTCCAATGCCCCCTCCTCTGCTCCCTCCCTTCTCAGTCCCTCTCTACTGTCTTCTGGCTAAAACCTACTGAGGAGAGACGTAACCTGCAGTTTTTTACTCCTCTCCTCTCATTAGAGTTGCAGAGACCTGGGACTGTGATGGGGGTCCATGCTGGGGATCAGACAGAAAGTGTTTTGTGTTTCATGCCAACTCTGCTTAGCGCAAATCAAAGTTTTTGGAACTGGATGCTTCTCCTCCCAAATATTTTTTCAAGAATCTGGAAAATTTTACTACTTCAGAAAACACAAGAAAGTATGTGTAAAATTTCCCATGCTAGATAACTTAATAAAGACTTAATACCTGATTACAGATGTCAGAGTGGTGTGCCACATCCTCTCAATGACATTTCTAGCTCTGAGGTACAAATTAACCCCCATGAAGGTGACAACCATAAACTGTTACATTCATTTTGACATATGCATTCTCAAATAGTTGAGATGCCTTTATATCTGATCTGTTTTCAACAATTGTAGCAAGTTATAAAGCCATTTGGAGAAATAATTCATCTTGTTAATATTAAGCACAATCCACTGCATAGTAAATGACCCACACAAAAGTGGGTATTATTAACAGAAGTAAGGCGTGGGGGAAGGAAGAGAGTGGATGCTTCATCCAAGAAGAAAATCTGTCTTATAAGCAGAACTCTGGATCAAAACTCAAGACATCAATTATTTTTTAAAAAATCAGTTTAAAGTAGGTCTAACACAAGAAAATCAATTGAAGATATACTCTACCCTAAACAGAATTATCAATAGACAACCATTTATCTCAGATGAACCAAATAATGAAATAATAATCATAATGCTTAAAGAATTATTAGGTACTTTTCTTGCTACTGTGACCTGAAAAGACTTATTCAAAGAAGGAAGAGTTTGCTCTGGCTTACAGTTTGAGAGGATACAGCCACTGTGGTTGAGAAGGTATGGTAACCCAAGAGCAAGTCAGGTGGTCATAAGGCATGCACAGTCAAGAAGCATAGAGAAGCCATGAAAGGAAGCATGACTAAGCATGGCCAATGACCCATTTCTTCCAGCCAGACTCCACCTCAATGTCTGTCTTGTTCGCTGTGGAGACGAAGTGTTCAAAGACAGTGGCCTATGGAACATTTCCCATTCAAGAACAACAGAAGTAAACAAATCCCTAAGAACACAGGCAGATACTGGGAGCCTTGGTGATAAACAGCACAACCTTATTTTATGGGTCTCCGCCTAATGACAAGCTCTCTAGGCAATCATGATAACAAAAAGGCTGTCAGTTACAACTGACCAGTTTACCCTAAGTGCACAGTACTTACTGCCTACCTTAAACAAGTATAAAAGCACAAAGGGCCCTACATATTTGAGAAGAATATTGCAATATTCCAGAAGCAAATACAAAAATAAAAATTTATTTTAAAGACAGAAATGACCTAAGGAATGAAAGAAAATTTAAATAAATAAATAAATAAATACAATCATCTCCATAAAGGTCAAATAACACAATAGTAAGAAGGAAGAACATCAAATAAATAATGAGTGAAAAATAAAAATGCATATAACCCAAGATGACTCACACTGTGAACAAAATGTACACTGAAGAAGAGTGCACAGCAGAGGAGTGTGGACATGCACGTTCAGTGCAGTCCTAGTGTATATAAGTGAGAACATCACAACTCTTACGGAAAAGCAGAAGTGGACAATTAAAAATAATGAATTCAGTAAGCTCATAGAAACCAGGGGAGCCGCTGATGCCAGAGAACACCTAAGTTCTTAGAAACTAATTAACTTTCAGATAACATTGCACTCAAAATATATCAAAATGGAAATCAGATGACTAAGGCATGACCTAATCAAATATATGATGGAACAAAGGAGTTCTCACAGAGAAATGTGTTGTGTTTGTTCACTGTGAAACTAGGTGGATGAATAATCCTACAGATTTTTCAAAAGAGCCATCTGAAGACCTGCTACTGTAGCACCTGCCTGTGTTATGATGATAAAAGACTCTAAGTGAGCTGGGCGTGGTGGCCCACAGCTTTAATCCCAGCACTCAGGAGGCAAAGGCAGGCAGATCTCTGACTTCAAAGCCTACCAGGTCTACAAAGTGAGTCCACGACAGGCAAGGTTACACAGAGAAAACCTGTCTCAAAAAAACCACGGAAAAAACCCAAAAGACTTTTAGTGGAGCTACCCTATAACACAGGAGCAATGTTCCCACTAAACACCAGAGGTAACAAACAAAAGCCCAGGGCTAGAAACGGATCACTTAAATTGGAGTAGTTGATAGTAAGTTACTTGGTTAGTGCTCAGGACTTGATGGTAAAACACTTTTGCTGAGGACATCACAAATTTGAATCAGAATATGGAGAAATTAAGCAAGTATTGACCTAGGAGCTATAAAAGTTACCAAAAAATGAAAATACTGATTCTTTGGGAAGATCAAAAATTAATTCATGTTCAAGAAGTAGTACTTAGCAGGATAAAGAATAACTGTGAATCCATTGTCGATGTAAGAGACATAAAATGCTAAAGAGGCCTATTGTGACTTTATGTTAGCAAGTGTGACAGCTTACAAGTGCCAATGCAAAGCAAATGTTCAGTGTGACTACTTTAATTACAATTGTAACAACTGATATTGAAAAGCATCTAAATTGGCCAAATAGCAATGAAAACTAGACAATTTTTAGGGAAAAGGACAGATAGACAAGACTTCCAAGACATTCCTTCATCTTTTAGAACTAAAGCAACCTATAAATGCATTGAGGCTCCCCTAAACATTTCCACAAGTCCAGTCCTGTCGTGGCTGTGGTGAAACCTTTGGTTCAGAGCCAACTCCCCTTGACTTTCTCCACCCATATGAGTAAATAGAAAGACCTGCAGTCTAAACCCGGTCCCCAGAGAAAGCCTGGGAGCACCTAACAGGCCACAGCTTCACAGTCCCTGCTCTCAAGAGCACTTCTCAAAGTCTCCACTTCTCACACTTAGGGAAGGGAAGAAATCACTACAGGCTGCTGCATTCCTGCTGTGTCCCTGATTCTGATGGCTAACCCCAGCACGTAATGAGGTCTGAGCTTACCCAGCAGTACCATGTCTGGGTGAGGCCAGGAGGGCACTTTCAGAAGATGAAATAAGGGGAGACTTGCCTTTTGTAGAGGGTGAGACAAATACGCAGAGGTCTAGGCAGAAGAGGTGTTGCCAACATACCTTCCTTTTCCTGGACAAGTGTCCACTGCTGCACTGCTGCCGCCCTCTGCTGATCTCATATCATATAATGTACATATAGTATTAACTATATTAATTATATAAAACTATCTGCATATCTGTAATATGAAATACTTTACACATAGGTTTGGTAACTGGCCCAGTAGGGAGACAGTTCTAGAAGGGTGCCAATGGCCTGCAGAAGACCTCTTTCAGAAGTAGTTCCATTTCCAAAGAAAAAAATCTGTCAGCTAAACTTCGAATTTTTGACTCTTTGGCTTTATTTTTTATTATTTGTAAACATTTCACTAGACATAATAAATTTACCTTTAACTGGTTATTATTAAGATTTAAACAGTATATTATGCTCTAATTGCAACTATGAAATATTTTTAAAAGTTTGAATATTAATAAATTGTTAATGTTAGTAGCTTAGTTCACAAGTACAGAAAACAGGCAGCTTAGTAGCTCACTGAAATCTGTAGAAATCATACTTCCTATCTCTGTGGCAGAATGCTTCCATAAAAACAAGGTATCGAAGGAGGGGTTGATATTAGCTATGTCAGAGGTTTCACTCCGTCACAAGTGGCCATGACAGCGCAAAGAAGTTCACCTCCTTCCTTCTAAGTATCTTAAACATGTGGCCAAATTTTCTATGTATGTTCAACAATATAGGCTCATATATTTGAATGCTTAGTCACCAGGGAGTGGAACTCTGAAGTGATTGCAAAGAAAGGATTTGTGGCCTTGTTGAAGGAAGTGTGTCACTGGAGGTGAGCTTTGGAGGACCAAATGCCCATGTCAGGGCCAGTCTCTCTCCCCTCCTCTCCCCTGCCTCTCCCTTCTCCTCCCCTACCCCTCCCTTCAGCTCTTCTCCACTCCACTCCCCTCTCCTTTCCTCTCTTCTCCTCCCTTCTTTCCTCCCATCCCCTCACCCCTCTCTCTGACCTATGGATCAGGATATAGCTCTCAGCTACTAATCCAGCAGCATGTCTGCCTCCTGCCATGCTCCCTCCTGCCATGCTCCCTCCTGCTATGCTCCCTCCTGCCACGCTTCCTCCTGCCATGAGGACAATGAACTTCATCTCTGAAATTGTAAGCAAGACCTGAATTAAATGATTTCCTTTATAAGAGTTGCCTTGGTCATGTTGTCTCTTCATTGCAATAGAACAGTGACTACAATAATTTTCTTTTGATAAAAATTTATAGTGCTAATGAAATCCAAGTTACTAAATTTTAGTGGTTTGTGAAATTTGGGCTTAATTTTTTAAATTACTTCCAGAATGCATGATCAAATACTTTCTTCTAAAGTTTGTTTTTATATTTGGTTTTATAATTACCTGTGTAGCCTAAAGCCAGTAGACAAGAGGGTTATAGTTTCACAACTCTTATGGCTGAGTAGTGCTTAGGAGATGGCTCTGCTCCTGTCTTTGTGCTCACCACTCTCCAGGTCTATAAACCAGACATTCTCAGATCCTGCCTGTGCAGTCTTAGGTCTCATGTATTGTAGCAGGGCCATCCAACAGAATTATCAGAAACATTTGTTGATTTCTTTTTTAAATGATATTAGTTTGTCTAATTATTAATCTTCCAATATCACTTATAACACTATATTTCTCTAAATGTTTTTTTGTAGGCATAAGGTTAACTTGTAGTTTCAATTCTGATTTCCTGCATTTGTGTAAATTTTGCTCTCCAGTTGTCCCCCTCATACGTCAATAAAGGAGCTTACAGTCAATTGATGAACAAGGGAGAGAATAGGTCAGGACTTCCTGCCAGCCAGGGGAGGAGGAGGAGTTAGGGTTGAGCCAGGGGGATCAGCCATGGGAGCTCCAAGGAAGATCAGGAGGAAGGCGCTAAAGCCAAGGAAAGCTACAAAGCACAAGTATCACTAGGATGTTTGCTGGGAGTGAGACAAAATGGCACGGAGGGTTAAGAACAGGCTTAAACTGCTCAGATTGTGTTGTGAAGCTTAATTTTAAACAATCATAAAAGGGTCTCAATTATCTGTGTGATAGCTGGGTTAAGAAATAAGCTAATATCTGACACACTGATTTATTGATATTTAAATGAATGAACCAGAGCAACAAAAGTTTCCTTTAGGCAATACATTAGCATGATAAAATATTTTCACTATGATTTGCTCAAAATAATTTGAAACTTTTTTGTGATTTCCTATTTGAGATTGAACAATTACTATATTTATTATTCTTTTTTATTTTTAAAAATTCCTATGGTCATTGCTTCTTATCTAGAAAATTCTGATGTAAAAACAATCACTTAACATTATCTTCATAAAAGATAGGTATACTTGAGAAGCAAATATCCTATATTTTAAATTACTTATTTCTAATAGGTAGAGGGGTTAAGGAAAAGAAATGGGGATGAAATAAACTCATGCTGGCAGCTCTAGAGACCTGTGGCAGATAACATCATTCCCAGACCCCTGTCCTCTGCAGGAACACCCGTCTATAGACTTGGCAGGTGCTAATAGTTAATTGTTCCTGCCTGCCCCTTCCTCAAAAGGGTGGCTTGACTTCCGTGACCTCCCACATATTTGACAGTTATTGATTAACTGACTGAGAGGAAGTGGGATCAGCATGGATGCAGGATTGGTTCCATTACCTTAAAGCAGAACAAACTCTGTGACACAATTCACACGGCGCCCTGCATCACCAGATCAAGATGGGACCCTGATGAGCTCACATTCCTGCTCAGCTGCGTAATCTACATCCTCCTGCTTTCTCGGGACCACACAGATTTCCATCAGAGCTTTGCTTCTAGTGCTCTTAACCATCTAAGTACTATACATACGTGCTTTCTACATTATGTTATTTTAAATCAGTGTGTCTCATGAGTGTAAGAAAAACTCTCCTCATTGTAGGTAGGAAAAGTCAGGCTGTTTAAAGTCAAAGTACATGTGTTTAACCCAAAATAAGTGCTCAATCCATAAATTAATCACAGATAATATGGGGACATAACCTCTGCTGTTTCATGTTTGTCTAATGTTCATATATCACACATTTTATCCAAAAACAAATTAAAGATCAAGACATTTTTAATGAAACATCTCTAGTTGAAGAAGTTGACACTCGTTTTCTAAGCACTGACGAAACCTGTTGATAATGAAGGTGAGACTTAATGAATCATAACTTTTCCACAGTGGTTTACAGTGCACAAGCATGGATTCTATTAAAGAGGAAGTCAGCGTCTCTCAGATACCTTCGTTTTCTAGAATGGGAACATTTGAGAAGTTGGAAGACAGAAAGGAAGGAAAAGATCATGTCAGCACGATGTAATTGGCCATTTGCAATGCAAGCTTATGTTTCATAGGGACTTCAACACAGGAAGTGGGTATATTAGAAAGTTCCTAAGTCATAGGTTTTCCTGATACAGGCTACAGTGGCTTCTTTGACTGGTCATGAATGGGAAGAGATAAGCAGGTTTTTTATGTCATCTCCAATAATATAAATTTTAAACCTCAAACTAGTCACTCATGTAATGTTTACATACGTAACATTGATTGGGAAAATAAGTGTCATGAGGCACCAGAAACACTACACAAAATATCATCATAGTTTTTATTAGACTCTGATTAGATAGGAAACTTTATTCATTAATCAAACCAAGAATTCTTAGATTATTATCAATCGAAAATTATGTAGCTATTTGTCTACTCGGAGAGTTATACAAACATGTGACAACAGAAATGTTGTAGGAAGAACGTATATCTTATCCATGTAGATTTGTAACAAATATGAGTGATTTGCAGAGAACTAAAACATTAATAAAAAGAACAAATACTTCCTATAGCAGTAATATACTCTATAAAATATAGTATTAATATTCTCATTGTATAGAATCCTACCAATACATAATATTTAGATCTACAATAAAATCTATAATCATCACAAAGAGCCCTTTCAACTCTGTTTTCTAAAGAGCAACTCTAATTTATAAAATGCACACATTACATACTAGCAAAAATATGCTCCAATATTGTCTATATAAATTTCATTCATAATTCAAACTCTAGTACTTATAAATATACTTCAAATAGCATATTAATTATTAAATACTTAATGTATCCTGCATTGTGCAAAGTGTTTATATTTTGTTTCAAAACTCAATATTAAAAGGAGAAAATTCTTTAAAAACCTCATTACAGAACAGGACACCATGGCTTAGAAAACCAGAACAATCTTCCTAATTTGCAAGTTTTTTTTTTTTTTTTTTACTTAGAAAACTTTCATTGTGTGCTGTATTGAATAAACCATGAGTATTGACCTTGACCATAGTCACACTCTACCACCAGGCTCTATCTTAACTGTCAAGCTGTATAAAATGCTTTACAACCTCTAAACTCAGTACCACACAGCTCATCACATAAGCTACTCTCTTTTTATCAACTATTCCAAATGAATCATGTGAATGGTATTTCACAAGTCCTTCTGCATCCCTCTACATCAAGTGTCAGAAAAGGACATGTGAACTAGAGATATGGTTTAAGGGTACCATATGTAGGACCCTAGGTACAATTTTCAGCACCAAAATAGACAAATAGCATATAGCTTATAGATTTGATCTCTTAGGATGCTAGTTTAATTATTTTTTTTTTTACCAACGTTACTATTTTTGTTTCTCTATCATACTCCTTCCATTTTCTATTGTCTGACAAGCATGGTGACCTCTTTATTAGATCATTGCACTACTATAAAACATAGGTTAGTGCTACTCATCTTAAGACAAAATAAAATGAATCTCTTTTACTTCAGACCCCACAACTACTGTCAACCTCACTTATAGTACATGCTATACATCGCTGCAAAAAAACAGTCTCCAAAACAATTGTTTCTCATCATCAGCATTGTCCCAATTTCTTTTGTCAATCTACTGGGAAAAAGTATTTGTATATAAGATTTTAAGTCCTGTTGCCTATGATTATAATGTTATTTGGAGATAGCAACTTTGAAAATATGATAAAATTAAAGATTCAACAACAAGCTATCATTAAGTCATGTGAATTCTAACATAAAGTATCTATCTGATGACTTCATAAGGAAAATAGTAAGAGAGGTACAGAAGTAAATGCTCAGGGACACCATTCTTTAATGACACAGGCAGAGTTTAGAGTGACATGATGTGTGTACAAACTCAATTCTGCAAAGGACTGCAAGCTAAAAGAAGGATGAAACAGCTTCTATTTGACTGGACGTTGCAGAGAGAAAATGTTTCTCCTACAACCCAATTTCAGACTTTAGGCTCTAAAAGTGTAAGCAAGTGGATGTTGTTTCAAGCCACCTGGGCTGTGACACTTTGTTATAGCATTCAGAGGAAGCTAACACGTCATTATACTTGACATGTCATCGAAGCTTGAAAGGATGGATATTTTTTTCATGGATGACTTTTGGCTTCTCATGGTGGTAGCAATATTCTCACTTAAGTTTGCTATAAACATGCTGCTTTTTAGAATCTATGCTGCCTCTTAGATATATCCCCGACCTTAAATGTTAGATCAGACAAAGATCTGTTATAGGATTTATGCTTTGCACTTACTTTCTGCCTACTAGACCCTTCTAGTCCATGACTTTATAAACTATTTGGTGTTAATAATTGTCATCCATATTATCTGTGTGTCTGCAAATACATTTTAATTTGGAGGTAAAATGTACTCACGCTCACTTTCCCATTGCGATTATCTTCTTCTCTCATTGCCAGGGCCTTCAAAAAATTATCCTGCAGGTCCTTGCCAGCACTTGTTAGTGCCCTATAAAAACACATTACAAAAATAATGCTATAATGTCATTGGTTCTCAGATTAAAATAAAAATGTCTTTCAACATTCAAGGACAACTGTGCTTCTTTCACCTGAATGACAATATAGCTTTAAAATGAAACCAAATGCATACAATCATTATAATCAGATTTAAATTTTTATTTTATACAATGATAATATTTATTTCCAAATACCTGAATCCAGTTTTGAAAATAGTACGAAGATCTATATTACTCCTAAAGACACATGACATTTCCATGTCCATCTTTTCTTTTTATCACTCCATGAAAAATCAACATATTTATACTCTTCACTTTCAATAAAGAAATAAAACTCTACAATTTAAGTATTAATTATTGATTGGTTTAAGCCAATAAAATCAGTAGGATATGTTAATTTTTCCACATGAGTAGATATTCTCCAGAAGAAAATAAAACGAATTTGGAATATCTTTGTCTGATAAAAAAGAAAGCATTAAAACTATGAGAGAATAAAAATTTTAAACATGTATAAGAAAATCACTGAAGACAATACTTCATCTAGATGTCATATGATGCCAAATAAAACCCCACAACTAAGTCCAAGTTATATCTTTTTTAGATATTGCCAGAGGGCTCAACATAGACATCCTAAATATTACAGGGCAATGCTATTTTTTTACCCTTCATAACTTGATAGTAAGACCGTGTTGCTGAAGACAACATATTCTTGTAACATAGAAAACTAGAAATCTGACTGTTACACAACTGAAAACTTAACCCCTCCCAGCTAGGAAACACTACTGAAAAAGAAAACTATCTTACCCAACTAAGAACACTGTACCCTCCAATAATGACCTGCCTGCAAGATCTGCCCATTGTAGAATAGCCACACAACTATTATGGGAGTAAGCAACAACTTTTTAATCAGATTTAAAGCTTACTGTTTGAAATAGAACCAATCCTTGACGCTGTTGAAGAGGTAAAGAACTTAACACTAGATAAGTCATGAGTCTCAGGGGAAAACCTACGGTTAGGACCTGGCAACACCCAGCCTATCTCAAAGAAGATGATGAGCATTACAAACCTCCGTATGAAGGCAAATAAGCCACTGGGAAAAATGTCCTTCTTTCTACCACAGACAAAATTCTGCCTAAACAGGGGGGCATGCTTGGATGCAGGCAGAGTATACGACCAAACTCTGCCAAGACAGGGTAAGCAGGTCCTCAATAGTTCCTGACTCACAAATATGTATGTCAGATATTGTGGGCCAGAAGGCTGAAGATGATGCTCCAACATTACAGAGAGTTTTGGCTGACTGTTCAGGTAGCAAACTGTCTCTGTCATCTTCTCATTTTGGAATCTGCTAATCTGTACTCCCTATATACTCAGCTAATTAATTTTATTCTTTCTCAAGTCTCTGATGAGGTTGAAGATCAGACAGTTTAGTTTTACAATAAACCTTAGTTGTTTACGGGTTAAGATGTTTTTAGGTCTAGATAGATGTTTTAAGTTAATAATGATGAGATATGATAGATATTGATCTACATTCAGAATTTTAGACTCACCAAGACAGGAAAGATGTTTTCTTCAAGGCTGCCAAATACAAATAGCCAAAACACTGTGAAAGCTCCTGATTGTTTCATGGTTCTTATTGCTGTAGGTAGTTTATTTCATATATGTGTTATAATATAAATGTATATGTAAAAAATAATTTTAAAAATTATTTAAAAAACTAAAGAGCACAGCATAACATAAAGGAACATCACATTAAAAGACACTCAATGACATACTCCTTGTCTATAGTTTAGGGCATCATTCACCCTTCATTAGAAATATATTAGATAGCCGAGACACAATTGGAAAACATGTAGAAAATAAGAAACTGGAAGGTTCATCCCAACACTGGATGTCCAAACCATAGCCTTAATACTCAAAGTTCTACGATCTATAGAGAAGAGGGAACAAGAAGCTTGCAAAACTCAGAGGTGGTGGATGACTCCATGGAAACAGTGTTTTCCAGACACAATAGGTAGATGCACATACAAACTCATAGACACTATGACAGCATGCACAAGACCTGCATAAGCTAGAAAAATGTCAGCATGAAGGAGGGGAAGTTGGCACAAAGACCCACCCTTGGACAAGAAGCCATTCACAACTGATAGGTTCTAAGAGGGACAATTAGTTTTTTTCAAGGTAATGATGCTTGCCATATAGATCACAATCCAGGTCAGGCCCAATGACTATACATGTTTTACCCATGGGTTTTGTTGTAATTGTTGTCGTTTTATATTTTTGTGGCTGCTTGTTTAAGACAGAGAAAGAACATTAAGTTGGATAGGTAGAAATATGGGGAAGGGTGTGAGAGTTTGGAGAGGGGAAATATGATAAAATGTAATATATAAAAGCATCAAATGATAAAAACTTTAAAATTAAAGAAAAGAAAGATCACAGAGGGCTGGAGAGATGGCTCCGCTATTCTTCCAGAGGATCCAGGTTCAATTCCCAGCACCTACATGGTGGTTTACAGCCACCTATAAATCCAGTTCCATGGTAGTCTGATAACTTCTGGTCTCCATAGGCACTAAGTACTCACACTGTGCACAGACATAAATGCAACCAAACAGCCAACCACATAAATTAAAACAAGATCACCGTAGCAACGCTGAACCAAATAGTGCAAACTGAGTTGAATAGTGTGTGAAAGAATAATCTTATCTTCTCATGACAGTTTTCTATGTATTCAACAAATATTTTTATGGTTTCTATTTTTTAAAATTTTTTATTAATTTATTCTTGTTACATCTCAATGGTTATCCCATCCCTTGTATCCTCCCATTCTTCCCTCTCTCCCATTTTCCCCTTATTCCCCTTCCCTATGACTGTACCTGAGGGGGATTACCTCCCGCTGTATATGCTCATAGGGTATCAAGTCTCTTCTTGGTAACCTGCTGTCCTTCCTCTGAGTGCCACAAGGTCTCCCCCTCCAGGGGACATGGTCAAATATGAAGCACCAGAGTACATGCGAAAGTCATACCCTACTCTCCACTCAACTGTGAAGAATGTTCTGTCCATTGGCTAGATCTGGGTAGGGGTTTAAAGTTTACCACCTGTATTGTCCTTGGCTGGTGCCTTAGTTTGAGTGGGACCCCTGGGCCCAAATCTGCCTATCATAATGTTCTACTTGTAGGTTTCTAGGACCCTCTGGATAAAGAAACTGTGGTACATATACACTATGGAATACTACTCAGCTATTAAAAACAAGGAATTCCCAAAATTTGTGGTAAATGGATTGAGCTAGAAATGATCATAATGAATAAGTTAACCCAGAAGCAGAAAGACTCAAATGGTATATACTCACTTATATCTGCATACTAGCCCAAGGAGCATGTCCCATGAAAGCCTTCACTTACCAGGAAACTGGGACAGAGGGGAGGGCATCCTATTGGGACTCTAGATGAGAGAAGCATGGGAGAATATTGTTTCTATTTTTAATCGGAAGCATTATCAGGGTACACAGAACAGTAAGTCACAGTTCCTGCCTTCAGCGTGCCTGTGGTCCCATGGAGGTAAACAGACATGTAAATACAGCAGCGAAACCTATCAGCAGAAATGTGTCCAGAGGACCAGAGCAGTCATGAGAAAATATGCTATCCTATCAAGGAAGATCGTTTACACTCAAAATAGGTATGCTTAAACTGGATGATGAAAGATAAGCCTATTATTCATTGTGGGTGCTGGTAAGAGAGGAAAGTACTTGTAATTACAAAGGAATAAAGGAATATAGGGGTAAGTTTTAAGGCAACTTCAGGTAATGCCAAGGCAGTCAGAAAGTAAATGCAAAAAAGTAAGGAAGAAACCACATAACATTAACAAATGATAGCTTCTGTAGAGTTTATTGATATTAAGGTTTCCCAAACTTGTTAGAATCACCAAGCAATAATATCATTCAGAGAGGGCTTCTGTGCTTCAAGTCTGCGTCATAAAAGTGTGAAACCACACAAGTTTCACACAAGATATTAAGACAGATAATTTTGTATTTTAAGAGAAGAGTTAGCAGTCTTGAGAAATGTAGGTAGAAAAGAACAACACTAGAGGAATTCACAAGGGGGAAGTGTCTAAGTTCCAGCTGGAGATGAGAGAAATTTGATTTAAAACAGGGATGAGGGAGGGTTAAGAAGGAAAGGACAGATTTGTGAATGTAATAGGTAAGCTGGGAAAAATAACTCCCATAAGCTACACATTTTGGTGGACAGACACACAAACACACACACACACACACACACACACACACACACACACACACACAGAGAGAGAGAGAGAGAGAGAGAGAGAGAGAGAGAGAGAGAGAGGGAGAGAGAGAATAACCAACGAAACAAATAGCAGTGAAAAGCTGGCAAAAGGAAGAAGATCTGGGAGTTTTCTGTGAGATTGTGTCTCCTAGTAATTTGAGAAGCTACACCTACACAGTCTCACCAACATGCATGTCTAAATGTGATTTGAACAAGGACAATTTTTTAAAAATTAGCTATGGTGTATTTGGATTTGTCTGTGAAGTTTTAATAGGGGTTTTCTTGCAAGTTCATCAGATAGAACTATCCAGATTATATTACAGAAACAAATCACCCAGTCTCCATGGGTAAAATTATAAGAAATTATTTCTAAGAATGCTATAACAACCTAAACTTTATCTTTAAATCTATAATAAAAGCGCTCTTCTAATAAGAAACATTTTTAATTTAACTCAGAGTCTGTAACTATTCCTCACAAAGAAAACATATATAGTTAATCCCTACCTGACTGATTCAATGGGGGCACAGCCAGCAGAGACCTGGGGGACGCCAGGAACATTCAGATCCCCTTGAGCACAGCTATCAGAGGTGAGCAGCAGGCCATGCCCAAGGCTTTGCCTGCCTCCCTGAGGGCAGCCAGATGGCTAAAGGCCAGCATAAGAAAACAGTCAACAGGTGACAGGGAACTATGGTACCACCAGAACTCAGTTATCTAAAATAGCAAGCCCTGAATATCCTAACACAACCGAAGCACAAGAAGATGACTTTAAATCCAACCTTATAAAAATGATAGAGGTGGCTGGGCAGTGGTGGTGCATGCCTTTAATCCCAGAACTTGGAAGGCAGAAGCAGCCAGATTGCTGTGAGTTCGAGGCCAGCCTGGTCTCCAAAAGCGAGTCCAGGACAGTCAAGGCTACACAGAGAAAACCTGTCTCGAAAAAAGAAAAACAAAACAAAAAGAAAGAGAGAGGTTTTTAAGGAGGAAATGCATAAACCCCCTAAAGAAATATAGGGAAATACAATTAAACATGTGAAGAAAATGAATAAAAAATGTTTAGGACCTGCCAATGGGAGGAGAAGCAATAAAGAAAACACAAATTGAGGGAATCCTGGGGATGGAAAACCGAGGGAAGAGAACAGGAACAACAGACGCAAGCAACACCAACAGGGTACAAGAGATGGAAGAGAGAATCTAAGGCATAGAAGATATGATAAAAGAAATGGATACATCAGTCAAAGAAAATGTTAAATCTTAAAAATTTCTGGAACAAAACATCCAGGAAATCTGGGATACTGTGAAAAGACCTAACCTAAGAATAATAGGAATAGAAGAAAGTGAAAGGTCCCAGGTACAAGGACCAAAAAATATGTTCAACAAAATTACAGAAGACAATTTCTACAACCTAAAGAAAGAATTATCTATAAACACACAAGAAACACATAGAATACCAATTAGATTGGAGCAGAAAAAAACATTTTCTGCCTCAAAATAATCAAAAGACAAAATCTAAAGAACAAAGAAAATATATTTAAAACTGCAAGGGGAAAAGGCCAAGAAACTAAAAAAGGCCGATATATCAGAATTTTATCTGAATTTTCAACAGAAAGTCTAAAATGTATAAGGGCCTGAGAAGGTGTCTTGCAGCCTCTAAGAAACCAGAGATGCCAACCCAGACTACAGTGCCCAGCAAAAGCTTCAATCACCATAAATGGAGAAAACAAGATATTCCAAGACAAAACCAAATTTAAACAACAACTATCCAAATATCCAGCCCCACAGAACATACTCGAAGGAAAAGTCCAACCCAAGGAAATTAACTACATCTAAGAAACACAGGAAATAAATAATTTCATACCAACAAAAACAAAAGAAAGGAAGCATACACAAACACACACACACACTAACACCACCAACATCAATATAACAGGAATTAACAGCCATTGGTCACTATATCTCTAGACATCAATGGACTCAACTGCCCAACAAAAAGACACAGAATATGAAAACATGACACATCATTCTGCTGCATAAAAGACACACCTCAGAAGTAAAGATAGATAATAACCTCAGAGTAATCGACCATAGAAAGCAACTGAAAGAAGAAAACCAGATGATCACTTCATTAGGTGCTGAAAAGGCCTTTAACAAAATCCAAAACCCTTTTATGTTAAAAGTCTTAGAGAGATCAGGAATACGAGGCACATACATAATAAACACAATAAAGGCAATATACACCAAAGCAATAGCCAAAAATCAAATTAAGTGAAGAGAAACTTCAGGAATTCTACTAAAAGCAGAGAGAAGATAAGGCTGCCCATTCTTTCCAAATCTCTTCAATATAGTATTTGAAATTATAGTTAGAGCAATAAGACAACTAAAGGAGATCAAGGGGATATAAATCAGAACAAAGAAGTCAAACATATCTAGTCATAGATGATATGATAGTGTACATAAGTGACCCCCAAAATTCCACCAGACAACTCATAAACACCTTCTGCAAAGTGGCTGAATACAAAATTACTAAAAAAAAAAAAAATGAGTTGCTGTCCTTTATACAAATTAAGAAAGAAAATAGGACTGAGAAAGAAACTAGGAAAACAACACCCTTCACAATAGCCACAAATAATATAAAATATCTTGGTGTAATTCTAACCAAGCAAGTGAAAATTTGTATGACAAGAATTTCAACTCTTTAAGAACTTAGAGAAGAGATCAGAAGATGGAAAGATTTCCCATGCTTATGGATTTGTAGGAATAACATCGTTAAATGGCCATCTTACTAAAAACAATCTACAGATTCAATGAAATTCCCACCAAAATTCCAACACAATTCTTTACAGACCTTGAGAGAACAACTCTCAATTTCACATGGAAAAATAAAAAAGCCAGAATAGCTAAGACAATCCTATACAATGAAAGAACTTCTGGAGTTATCCCTGACTTCAAATTGTACTACAGAGCAATAGTAATAAAAAAGTGCATGGTACTAGCATAGAAATAGATTAGTTGATTAAGGGAATCAAATTGAAGACCCAGAAATAAACCCACACACCTATGGACACTTGATTTTTGACAAAGGAGCTAAAACTGTGCAATGGAAAAAAAGACAGCATCTTCAACAAATGTTTAACTGGCTGTCCACATGTAGAAAAATACAAATGGATCCCTATTTATCACCCTGCACACAACTCAAGTGCAAGTGAATCAAAGACCTCAACATAAAACCACATATAACTAAGTCTAATCGAAGAGAAAGTGGGAAGAGCCTTGTATCATTGGTACAGGAGACAACTTCCTGTACCAACAGGAACAGATCAGGCATTAATATCAACAATCAATAAATGAGACCTTATGAAACTGAAACACCAACAGATCAGGCATTAACATCAACAATCAATAAATGAGACCTCATGAAACTGAAAATCTTCTGCAAGGCAAAACACACTCTCAACAGAACAAAATGGCAGCCTACAGAATATGGAAAAATCTTCACCAACCCTATATCTGATAGAGAGCTAATAACCAAAATATGTAAGAAACACAAGAAATTAAATGCCAGAAAACCAAATAGCCCAATTAAAATATGAAGTACAAAAAAAAAAATGAAGTACAGAGGTAAACAGAAAATTCTCAACAAAGGTATCTCTAATGGCAGAGAAGCATTTAAAGAAATGTTCAAGCCCAGCGGCAGAGGTGGCCCCTGCCTTTAATCCCAGCACTCAGGAGGCAGAGGCAGGCAGATTTCTGTGAGTTTGAGTCCCGCCTGGCTTACAAAGAGAGTCTAGGACAGGCAGGGCTACACGAAGAAACCCTGTCTCTAAAGAAATTAAAATGTTCAATGCCCTTAGTCATCAGGGAAATACAAATCAAAATTACTCTGAGATTCTGTCCTACACCAATCAGAATGGCTAAGATCAAAAACACAAGTGACAGAACATGCTAACAAGTGTGGAGAAAGTGAAACACTCCTCAATTGTTGCTGGAAGTGCCAACTTGTATAACAACTGTGGAAATAAATCTGGATGTTTCTCAGAAATTTGGGAAAATCGCTATCCAAGGACCCAGTTATACCACTCCTGGGCATATATCCAAAAGATGCTCCACCATACCACAAGGACATTGCTCAACTATGTTCATAATAGCCAGAAACTGGAAACAACCTAGATGTCCATCAATTGAAGAATAAACTGTGGAACATTTGCACAATAGAATAGTATGCAGCTCTTAAAAATAAGGAAATCATGAAATTTGCAGGCAAATGCATGGAACTACAATATATCATCCTGAGTGAGGTATCCCAGACCCAGAAAGACACACTTGGTACATACTCACTTATAAGGCGATATTAGCCAAAAATACAGGATAGCCATACTACAATCCACAGACCCAAAGAAATCAAAGAGGGCTTAAGTGGAGACACTTGAATCTCACTCAGAAAGGAAATAAAGTAGACATCTGAAGTAAATGTAGGGAGGGCTCTGGGTGGGAGAGAAAGTGGGGAAGGTAACCAGGGTGTGGATTAAGTGTGGGGAGATCAGTGGGGAGAGGACTGGGAGAGAGATTGGAAATCAATGGAGAATCTCTTGGACAGGGGAGGCTTCTGTGATTCTATGGGGGTGACCCTAGATGAGATTCTTAGTCTGAAATCGTCACCTCCTGCAGCCAGTGTTACTTTCAGTAGAGGGTGGGGGACATCAACCTACCCATAAAACCTTTGACTTAAAATTTGTCTTGCCTACAAAAAGTACAGGGATAAAGATGCAGCAGAGAATGAGGGAATGGCAAATCAGTGACTGCTCCAACTTGAGAGCCACCCCATAGGAGAGAGTCAACCCTTTTCTCTATTAATGATACTCTGCTGTGCTTGCAGACAAGAGCCTAGAATAACTGTCTTGTGAGAGGCCCCATCCAGCAACTGATGGAAATAGATGCAGAAATCCACAGCCAAACAATAGGCGGAGTTGGAGGAGTTTTGCGGAAGAGTGGGAGAAAAGATAGAGGGAGCAGAGGGGTCAACAACACCACAAATAGACCTACAGAGTAAACTAACCTGGGCCCATGTGTGGGGAGCCATGCTAAATTCAGCCATGTTACAAAACCCCGTGCTCAGGCTGAATGCTGTAACATTTGAGTTGCTGACCTTTGCTGAAGAAGGGCTTGTGTTTAGACGATCTTTGGATTGTTTACCTTTCAAAGAAATAGGGAAGTTCTTACAGGGAGCTGCCCAGAGAAATAGAGAAGTTCTTACAGGGAACTACCCAGAGGATTAAGGAAGTTCTTACAGGGAGCTATTCAGAGGAGTGTATTCTTGCCTGGGTGCTAGGGGAAGTGAGATTACAATAGAGCTTGTATTGTTCTTGCTATATAAAGTCTACTTGCCTGCATTAAAGAGAGTCTTGATCAGAAATCAAAAAGAAAAAAAGAAATGAAAAGAAAGGAAGGAAGGAAGGTAGGAAGGAAGGAAGGAAGGAAGGAAGGAAGGAAGGAAAAGAGATACTCAACAAAATGTCAGTCCAGTTAAGATATTGATTTTCACGGTGTGGGCTAATAAATCCCACAACAATATATAAGGGTTTTGTTCCCCTTGCATGATGAAGAGCATTTGTTATATTTGTTTTCCTTATGAGCCATTCTGACAAGGATAAGATGGAATATCAGAGTGGGTTTAATTTTCCCTTCCCGGATTGCTCAGGATGGTCAAAAACTTTCATATGCTTATTTTCGATTTATAATCATCTTTTGAGAACTGTCTACACAATTCGTCAAACTAGTAAAGGACAGAAGTGGAAGGTGAAAACAAAGAATGGTCAAAGGAACAAATATGGTCAGAATACACGATGTACTTGAAAGATGAAACTCTTCATTAAACCCAGCACTGTGTAGAATGAATATATACCAAAATATTTAAATTTAAAAAGGAATGGGCTCCATTCCTACCCTAAGGCATTCCAGAATTCCTAAGCTACCACATGGCAAATCTAATCTTTATTTTTATGCTTCTTTGTCATACATATCTCATTTGTTTAATTGTAAATCCTCAGAATTGTACACATATTTTAAAGTCCAGTTTGATCACCAACCTCAGTCCTACAACACAAAGTAGAGCAGTCATCACCAGTTTCACATGCACTCTTAAGGTAACTTTTTACTGGGATACATACGCGAAATGCCTAGGCATGAAATATGTTTAAATGTATATATCACACAACATATTTATACTCATAATACTCAGGCTAAGTCACCCACTTGACTACTCATTTTGCAGCTGTGACTGCTTAATAGGAATGGCCCTATCAGAGTCCTGTGTTTGAATGGTTGGCCCATAGGGACAGGCACTATCAGGAAGTATGACTTCTGGAGGAAGTATGTCACAGGGAAGAAGGGCTTTGAGGTCTCATATGCTCAAGCTAGGGGTTGTATGGTAGTCTCCTTTTCTTGTATGTGGATCAAGATGTAGAACTCTCAGTTCCTTCTCCAGCACCATGTCTGCCTGCATACTGCCATATTTCCTGCCCTGATGATAATGGAATAAACCTCTGAAACTCTAAGCCAGCCCCAATTAAATGTTCTTTATGAGTTGCTGTGGTCATGGTGTCTTTTCACAGCAATAAAACACTACTAAGACAGAAACTATTTTGTAGTTATTATTTTTCTTGGGACTGGTTATTTGTGAGAATGCAAAGAATGATCAGAACTATCCCAGGTGTACTAAGACACAAAACTGCATAAGAACACATTTATAGGTACCGTTCACTAGTAGAAAAGTTTTTCAGGACTGAATCTCTTGCTGAAGCATGAATTTTTAACATGAACATGTTGGGTAACTAGAAACAACTAAATAAAAACAACGAAAGGAGTGGGGTTCTTGATACCAAGATATCAATACAGTCTATATTAATCCCATTGGGGCTTCTTCAATATGTGATTGAAAAGACTTTATATTTTGTTTTATCTACTCTCAATTTTTCTATTTTTATTAATCCTTTGATAGATTCATATAATGTACTTTGATTATATTCACCTCAACCCTCCCAGATCTATCCCACTTTCCTACTCACCCACCCAAATCAATTCAGCAATTATCATTGCTCTTGACTGCTTACCAGAATCAGTAGTAAAACTCCATTGTTAACGATATACCCACTGGTCTGATGGATAAATCCAGTCAGTACTGACCATGGTGCTTCCTCCCTGATGACTGGCTTCCACAGTACTGGAAGTTATGAGATAGGATGCTGAGAGGAAAATGTCTCCAGCTGTCTTACCCAGCTGTGAACTCTGTGAACTCGAAAGCAAATAGTGTGGCAAGATACAGCCACTGTACAATATGGCCATGAATGTTACCTGTTAATTCACTACCTAGAATTTCCTACCTATTTGAAAGAAAGGTATTTTATGATTGGCTAAGAGACCAAATTAAATTTTAATATTAATATTTTAAGATTTTCCAGGGAAGTATTTCTTAAAGTTTAACTTATTTTTTCACAGCTTACAGTTAGATGTCTTAAGTTGATGTATAAGATAATGGAAATTTAATTAAAATGCTACATGAATAAGCAGTCTTTAATTTCTTTTCATCTCCTAACTATTTGGAGTCACCACATTTTTCTAACCTAGTTTCCATGGTAGGCTAAGTAATCTCTAACGCTCTTTTCTACTATACAGCTTGTGAAAACAAGGACACAGCATTAGCAAGCAAAACTAATGCATATTGTACAGAGGGAGAACAAGGGTCTATAGTTTTGACGTTACAGAAGAGAAAAAATTACACAGCAAATGGTTCCTATCCTTTCCTTAAGGCTGAACAGTCTGCCACTCCTCATCAAGAACAGAAAAGCAGCATGGAAGGTGTGGTGAGACGTTCCTAGGATTTTAGCATACAATACACTTGAAGAACTAGTTTCTTTTTTCAACAGTCTGTGACCTGAGAAACTTTGCTTAAATAAATATTACAAAAGAATTTACTTCCTCAAGATGTGGTTATGTTACAAAATGTTAGGGTTGAGTTTTATAAAGGCAAACACCCCATCTCTGTTACATGCACTACAAGTTCAAATGAGCTAAAAAAGTCTATGCAGATGAGTGAATTTTTACTTACTGTGTTTAATCATTAGCTAAAGGTATTTATATAATCTGGCATGAATTTTTATAAACATATTTTTAATCATTAACAACTGGGCTACTGGTTAGAAAGTTTAAGTATGTTGTTTACATATCCTATCATATTTAGCACTTGAAGAAGAAGAATAAATAACAAAAGGGAAGAATATGGAAAAATAAAGAAGAAACTTATTTCAGAAAGTTAACTGCTTAAGGAATCACTGAAGTAGTTTTAGTGAATGTAACTTTTTACTATCTGTCTTAAAATTTTAAATGTAAAATTTGGAGTGTTGTAATAAGCAATCTTAAATTAACTATTAAGATATATTTCTATACAAAAGTCCTAGTAATCATTAAATCAAATCTTGTGTCGAATCTATTAGAATGGGGGTTTTATTTTAGCTATTGAGTACTGTTGGAAACACTTTCAATGATTTGCAAATCAAGGCTTAAAGAAAATATACTTCTTTTCCATCAGATGAAGTGAGACTGAATGAGCAACATGGATATCATCAGTCGGAGTTCAGCTCTAAGCCTGCGTCTCCCTGCCCAAGCACTGATCTAGTCTACTTCAGTCCCCTGTTCTTTTATACAACTAGGCATTGCTTGGTATACTGTAGATGCCCATTCTTTTACATGATAAAAACACCAAGGGTCCACTGGAAGAAGCCAGTTAAACCCAAGGGAGAAGGGCTGAGATACACAGCACTAAATCTGATGTCTACATGGAAACTTAGGCCAAATTGTCATTCCAGTCTGAGTAGGACTATGATTTACGACTTTTTCCAGAGGTGGTTTGATTTTTTTAATAAGCCAGTTTACTATGAAACTGCCTAAACTTCATATTTCTAACTGGATAACACTTAAATATATAATAAAATCAATCTAACTTTAGTTTTTTAAAATCTAAGAAATAGTAGATTTTTAAAGTAATAGATGAATAACAGTGTATTGTAAAAATTCAAATCGTCTCTTTAAGTAAGCAAACTTGGGCCTAGAGAGGTGAATTGTGAGTAAGTGCACTTGCTTTGCAAGTATGAATACCCGAGTTTGGATTTCCAAACACTCTTGAAAAGCTGGACCTTTTATGTCTGTAACTCCAGGACTTTTATTTCTTGTTATTATGCCATAAAATACAATATCACAAATAATTTTATAATATTCACACTGTGCTAGGTATTCCAAGTAATCTAGAGATGAATGTGGGATATGCAAATATCCCAGTAGCGAGGCATTCACTTCATCATTGTCAGAATCTCAGTAGTAAACTGAGCATGGAATGTGTTTAAGAAAAAAAAAAGATACCAACAAGGTTATGAGAGTACAAAAGGGATAGTAGAAAACAAAAGTAGGCCATAGGAAGGGGGCCTTACTATTCCAATACATAAAATGATAAGAGGTTGGAGTGATGTTCTCACACCTATAGCCTTAGCTCACCAACAATAATACAGCTACTTTCCATCCTCTCCTCGTCCTGTGTCCTGATTGAAGAGACACTGGTCAGCCATCTGTGCCTTCAGAGCTAAGATCTTTACTCCTGATTCTGCATTAACCTTCACGCATTGTACACCACTGACATGTTATAGTTTTATGTCTTTGCCTGACCTTCAGCCACAGTCTAGATTCTTCAACTCTACACTTGTCTCTGGGCAATCTGAGAATGTGTCAGTCAAGCCTCAAAGAACACTAAGATTGGTCCAGCGTAGAGCCTAAGGTGAATGACGTAAGCAAATGGCTACCTTGGAACTCAGCATTTTTATGTGGTCCGTCTAGTCTCTCCTGTGTGTGCTTCTTGAATACTTGAAAGTGCCTACATGTGGAGGTGGAGAATCTGATATGGTGGCATTCCAGCAGGCAAGGTGGGGAGTTCATCAGTGCATTTCTCAAAAACTGCATGGACAATAGGGGTATCAGAAATGAGGTTCCTGGGTATACATGGACAGAAAAAGCAACTATCTAAACCAAGAAAGATTAGTATGGGAATTTGGAGAGAAAGACACTTAGAGAAATTATTAGAAAGGTTTGATGCATTTTGAACAGAGGCAATTCACATAGTTAGATAAAACTATTCCCAGAAGCCATAGATCATTAAATGAAAATCCTAGTTGCAGGGATGGGATACCTCTCTGTGAGTTGTTGCCCATGAAGGGCAACTGTAGTTCCCAAACAATCCAGGTTAGGACCAATGCTATTAGATTCCCACATGAATTACATAATAAGACCCCATTACTGAAAATGCTACAATGAGTGGTTGCAGTGCATAGAGAAATCAAGACAGAGCTAGGCTAGAAGGCTCCTCCCTGCATCCCAGGCCCCAGTGCTGGGAGACATTATACAGGCTGCTGGGGAAGAACTGTCCTCAACTCACAGGAGCTGTGATTACCCACATAGGACTGAGTCCCCCAACTGTTAAAGGAAAGGGAGGTTTCAGGGACGCCACCCCTACTGCAGTTAATGGGAGAGAGACATACATTTTCTTCAGAGTACATTGACTGGCAAGGTCCCCCATGCTCCTGTAAACAACCCTAATTCAGCTTAATAGGTCACAAAAGCAGAAGGGAAAAGAAAATGTGGCAGGTGGCTAGTTGGGAAGTGGGAGGGTAGGTTAACAGGACTAGAAAGGAGAAGGTGTAAAAGGAGTGACTATGATCAAAGTGTGTTATGTAGATATGTAAAAATGCCATGCCATTCATTTTATATAGAACACATTCTAATAATGTTTTTAAAGCAAATCTTGCTTTATGATGTTCTTTTAATCTATGTTACTTTAATAAAAATTATTTTCAGACTATCAAAGATCAAAAATAATCAGAAGGTGAGAAGAGATTGCTAATTTGGGGGTTAATGTGATCAAAGAACACATACATTATGCAGATGTCATAGCAAAACCCATTATTTTGTGTAATTAATCCTTAAGGCATTATTTTATAATAATAAAATATAACAATTAAAACAAAATGAAATTGCAGCCTTGGGATTTAAATCTGGCTGCAAGTCATGGTGTAAGATAAGGTAGGATAGCAGAGAAGTAAAACTGGGCACAGTGTCAAATGCCTGTCATCACCCAGTTGGAAGCCTGAGGCAGGAATGTAGAGAGTTCAAGGCCTTCTTGGTCTTCATTGTGAGACCATGTCTCAACAAAATAAAAAGGAGGGACCAAGACAGATAAAGACAGAGATAGAAGCATTCTGGCATGCCACAGAATCTTCAGCAAAGTCATGTAGGAGACTTTTCTGCCAAAGACAGACAGTAAAGAGTAGGGGCTCCCAGAGAAAGGCTAACGAAGCATCTCAGAACACTCAGTACTAGGTGCAGTACTGAGGGAAATGTGGCCTCCTTGCAGATGCACTGTGGCTTTCGGGATCTGACGGCTCACTGTGCCGCTGTACTCCCTGTGCAGGCTGTCCTCTCAAGATGATCAGACTCCTTTCCTGAGTATTGAAGTCCTGAAGTTTACAGATATCAACAGAGCAACCCAATGATTTACCACAAATATGATCTCAAAATAAACGTCCCAGTGTTTCCAAAGAGAGCCTGCTACTGAAGCAGTGCCTGGGCTTTTTTTGCAGATCTTTTTGCCTTAGAGCACATCCTGCAGTAAACGCACAGAAGACTGTGTCTTAAAGCTCCTTCAGCTGGAAGAGGCATTTTCTTTATAATTAATGTGAGAGATTTTCACTACTGGAGCAAAACATCTAAGATAACTAACTGAAAAGGAGGAGGAGTTTATTTTGGCTTCTGGTTTCAGAAGATGCCTCTCATAGTTGGATAGCTCCATGATGCATCTCACAGTAGGGTCGTTCTATTGACGTATCTCAGAGTTGGATGGCTTCTGTAAAGCCTCCCATTGTTGAAAGGGTCCATTGATACATCTCAGAGTAGGATGACTTCACTGATGCTGCTTATGGTTGGTTGGCTCTATTGGCCTGTGGTAACACCATATGTGATGATTGGGACCACATGACATACGAAATCAGTGTACCTCATGGTGGCCACGATGTACAGAAGAAGCACTAAAAGACCACAGTTCAAATATTACTTCAAAGGAATACCACAATGACCTAACTTCCTCTCACTAGGCCATTCCTCCATCACCTCCTTCGGCAGCTTAGGAATCCATCATTAGAAAACCATCATTCACTCACTGCATTATGGATAACTGATTTGTTTGGGTCCAGTTACTTGCTACGATGAACACTGGTTCTAAACAAATAAATTTTACTGAGGTTTGTGATTTATGAACCATGATAATGCCTGTCAAAAATTATTCTTCCCTCTCCACCTCCTTGAATCTGATAATGCTCCATGATGGAGTACAGAGAAAACACTGGCCATGCTTTCTTTCAGTTCACACACACAACAGAGCCAGCCATAGTGAACTTGCCATGCTATGAAAACCTCAAGCTGCACAGAAAAGTTCAGGTGAATGAGCTGTCATTTGAGGAGAGAGAGGGGCACTAGTCAGAGTAGTTAAAGATCCACAGTGTGAATGACGATGCCATATATTAGGTGGAACTGTAGCCACAGCCACCTGAGATGACATTAGGTAACCCTTTCTGAGGTCCTGACCTACATGACCTTCATAATAATGAGGTTTTTAGCCTGGCTTTTAATGCTAAGATATGTACTGCAGAGAGCTATAACATGAACAGATGTTTAATTATATATAATAAAATATCTTTTCTGTTATAGATTTTTTTCTTATGGATGGCCCAAAAATTTCTCTTCAAATGTAATAAGTACAAAATGTAAGGTTACATTTTATTTCAATCTACTTCTAATTTTATACAAGGCCCTATCAATCATAACTAGCTATTTATTCACCTGTACACTATAACTACTGAGTGCAATAGTAAACCTGTTGAAATTATATTTAACTCTCTGAAAAGTTGCCCCTTATGTTAACAAAGTATTTGCCTATTTCATTAATGTATTTCCCCCTACAGGTTTTACAATAATCTGTGCCTTCAAACACATACGTGACATTACAAGAAGATATATCTGAAGCCCATATAATAAAATGAACTACTAATTTCCAATAAATAGCATTAGAGTTCATGCTGTTCCAGTTGAGAATTTCATCTGGTTTAGTGAGATACACAATGTCATCTGTACCATGAAAATATTTAAAGATCATGACGAGGAAAAGGATATTTCTCTTTTTCATTTCCAGATGAGGGCACTCTTTTCTTTGGTAAAATTATGCTCCATTTAAATCCCCCAGCTACGCCAACATGCATGTAAAGTCAGACAGCACTGTGTTTCTGATGTAGGACAGTGGCGTACAGTACTCTATACTAAATGAAACTCCAGACAGTATTTACTTCCTATGCCATATTAGCAAAGAAACCTCCTCTTTAGTCTTTGGCTACCTGTGTCTGAATACTTCTTTGAAAGATACAGATCACTTTTACTTTAATTAAATAAATGGTTTGAAAATATTAATGGTTACCTACATTTTCCATGCACAAAATACAGGCATAAGACATTAGAAGAAATTTTAGCTTTATCACTGGAGGTGCCATACATATAAAATGCACTCCATGAGGTAAAAACAGCCTAGTTAATTTTTGTAGTGAAATGTTCTTCCTATATGTGGTAATTTTGTGGCTAATTATTTGTACTTAGAACATATATGAGTGAGAAATATCAATGTCTATGTCACTGTAATAAATATCTTAGTAATGTATACTCTATCTTCCTATTATATATCTTATTCCTCAGTTAAAGAGCTTTTGGAAATGTGTAATTCTTCAAAGTAAATACGTGGATTAGAAAGTCATTTTTAAAGCATGTTTTAAAAGTTATCTTGACATTGCTAACATCCTGTCAGCTTAAAAACCTTTACTAAAATTTTTTATTGTAACTTATATAATCTAATGTTCAGGAAATGCCTTTGCAAGGACCTTAATACCACACATTTTATTGTTTAGTAAAATGAACAAGTAACAGTAAAAACTGGACTTCCTGTCTGAGATTTGAGGCTCCAAGGGTAAGTAGTCTAAAGAGCATTGTTTGTGTTTGCACACTTCAGCTGGACAGTGTCCATCATTGTCAGGGTTGTGCCTTACACTGAAAGTCCACACTTGATCAAATATTAGCAGGAATCCTTCAAACAGTCAACAGAACGAGCTCTCAGCAGCTAGGCTCTGGCCCTTCATCAGCATTAACAATATAGGATTAAAAGGGTTGCTGTTGTTGTTACTGATGGTGATTATTATGATGATCAGCTTTCCATTAAAAAACAACACTTCAAAACAAACAAACAAACAAACAACAAAAACACAACACTTCCAGAAAAAGGAACAGCAATGTAACTGAGAGGTCTCCTTGTGTGTTCTCAGCACAGTTTGCAGTAAGTGAAATGGCAATGTTTGTTCTTCATATTTCATATTTGTAAATTTATGTGTTGGTCAGAATGTGTGTGTTCTTGGTTGCATCTTTCAAGACTGGGTATTTTTTTAGACACATACTTTCTCCCTGTGTATTATAGAAAGTTAGAAAAAATGTGAGTATTAGGATAGGAAGGGGGAGATGGAAAAGATACAGAACTGGAGCCAAGCTGTGACATAATTTCTAATACAAAGAACTAGAGCAAATTAGCAGAATCCGTTGCTAAGCCTAACCTAAGGACCTAGACATCTGAGCACAGAGATTTGATGAATGTCTCAAAATGTGTAACCCACTCCTATCAAATCAGCCAAACATATGTAAAGAATGGTATAGTAAATCCAGGAAAGGTGAATTAAGGAGGTAAATATGGGGCTCAGAATTCAGCTAATTCAACCAAAATACAAAATTAACATATATTATATATGAATGAATGTGTGCTAGAGCTAACATCATTGTGGTGTTTTATTGAATATGTAATATGCAGAACATTCTTAGTACAAATTACCACTCAGTGAATGAGTTTTGAATAGATCAAATAATTATAGCAATGGACTGCCTGGAGCAATTCTGTGTGAAAATTAATACCAGAATTTTTTTTCTATAATTATATATAATAACTTTAATTGTAACTCAGAGGTAAGTTATGTATAATATGAAATCTGATAAATTATCTGCTGATGTGATAAACTATCTTTAATTGAGACTGTGAGAAGTCCAGTAAGAATAATGTAATTCTACATTTGTGCTCCACAGAGTCCACAGTATATACTAGCATGCTAAAGCCACTGATGGACTTTGCCTTAACTTTATTTAAACTGTGCTTTAGAAATTCAAATTTTAAATTGCTTTTTATATTTTCACAAAATGTCTATTAACATATGTGTGACAAGCATACTCTCAGAGACACCATCATAAAGACTGTAATAGTTTAATTAATGCGGTCTTCTCTTTTGCTCTTTACCAAGTCCTCGGAAAGCAAGCTCTATATGCGTAATATGTACAGAAACTGTCGGTATCCCCTAATTCTACTATTACTCTTAATCCAAACCCCAAGTATCCTTTACATTAGATTCCAGCAGCCTTTTAGCTTGTGTCTCCCATTGTACTCCTTGAGTAGTTTTCCTCAGTCAAGCCAGATCCCAGTAAGTATGTGTGCAAATATAACTGTGATTGTGTGGAAGTGTTTTGCTTATCCTCTTTAAAACTTTGTTTTCTGTAGTATTTAGCATTGTGGTACCAGACTATGACTAAGCACTGCTCTAAAGTCTATGGCTATTTCCTACCATTGGTCTCCCTATAAGCTGTTTTCTTGGTAGAAAGTGATCAGGATAATTTCCAGACTTTCCCTTTCATTTCCTCTTCCCTCCACCTTCCTCCTCTCCTTCTTCCTCCTGTTCTCTCTCATCTCTCCTTTTCTCTAAATTCTGTTTATCTCCTACTACTGCTTGAATGCTGTGCCCTCAGAGAACCCAAGGCGGCCACCATTCTGCTTCAAGTTGAGTTGTACATCACTGTGCAGTTTCAGAGAAAAACGAGCACAATGCCACAGATGAAGGCTAAATCTTTGGCATGGAAGGTTGCAATGCCAGTTGGTGAGTCAATCAAGCAAAGTATCAGAACCATGCCTAAGGCTCACAGACTCTCAGAGGAGAAACAGCAAGTGGAGGTCCTCCGTCGGCTCACTGTAATGAGAGAAGCATAGTGGCCCATAAGTCCTGACCTTCCCCTGTCTGGCAGGCTCCATAATCAGGAAGGAAGACATATATTTTAGAAGCTGGGCTCATACTCTATAGATGCACTTTCTGATTCTGATTATGAATACGCCGTCTGTCCTTGATTATCCATTTGTCCTTGGCTGTGGCTCAGCAGTGGTCAAGTACCATGATCACAGGCAAATAACTTGGAATTCCCCTCTCATGACACTAGTGTTCCCATAAGCTCTAGCAGAGTCTTTTTACTTTTTCCTTATGTACGTATTTGTTGTGTTATTATTAAATATCTGTTATCCTAAGTAAATCTAATGAAAGCGAGAATTGTATTTTGCTTACTGGTACACACAATGAAAAGCAGATATTTCAATATATGTTGGGAAACTTAATGAATTTTCTGTGAGGAACTTACTGTGTTAGTTACTGTGGTGCTATGTAGGAACAAGGAACACTTGAAGGGTTCCAAGATGGCGGCAGTGAGGTCCACTCAATGCCAAGTATGCATACAGAAAATGGTGTTTAATACTACATCAAAATAATTCATGGTTCTTTGGCTAACATGTAATGCTAACACATTTACAGCTTTGATTGAAGTAACCCATCTGCTGCTTTGAAGAAATGTTTCATCCTTATATTGGTCAGAATTACGAACCACAATGAAGCAATGTGGAAGCAAAGAATTCAAATAAAATTAACCATGTTTATATGAATTACATATAAACAGAAATTACATTGCTGTAATGCTAGAAGAGAGGGGCAGAGAGATGAAAAACTACATGTATAACATTTCTCACAATTTGGCTCTACTATCACATGAAATATTTATTTTCTGTTAATATTTTGTTTAAATCACATGAAATCATGTGTCCAACATGTTTCTTGGAAGAGGCAGGATATATTACAAAATGTCTTTGTGGAAACAAATTCTTTTTAGTAGCAAGGTTTTAATTTGACTATGACAGAGATCAGAGCAAGAATGAATCACCGGCTTCCTGACCCTTCTGTGTGGTTAGAAGCTCTGATGATTATCAAAGGGGCAGATGACGTGCAGCCTAAGTTGAAAGGCTTTGGGAGATCATTCCCGGCCACTCATTCCAAAGGTTTATTGTATGCCACAAGGAAACTTACTTGGTGCCACTTGAGGTGAATGACATCTCTTCATTGTCCCCATACTTTAAATTTACAGTACAATATTTACTTCAAAACATGAATCTGGCATACAGAGAAACCGCATGCTTATTCCCTCCTGGTTGAGGATGTGCCAAGGAACCTGATATTTAGCCACTGGCTGTCTTCCCCCTCTCTGCACACAGGGTTATTTGAGTTTCTAGGTAAATTGTTTCTTATAAAGAAGCTTTTATCTCTGAGACTCTGTTTCATGAATGTGGTCTTTGGAATCTATATTTGTATTTGAAGGTTACAAGTTACCTACAATGCTCACCATTCTTTTATGTTTTTCTTTGGGGGAATTAGAAACAATTGTGTAATATAATTTAAGCTATAATATTTGTGTGGGTGCGGGGGTGTGAGCATGAGTGCATGAGTGTGCTGGGTAGGGGTTTGAATGCAAGCCTTGGCACACTGTATGGAGACCAGAGGACAACTCGTTGGAGTTGGTTCTTTTCCTTCTGCTTGTATGTAGGCATCAGAGATCAAACTCAGAAGGCTAGCCTTGCACAGCAGACACTTTACCCACTGAGCAACTGCCCCAGCTCCACCTTGTAATGTCTTTATTTTATTTTGTGGCATAGCCCTACTTCTGTCTCAAAGCAGAAATATTTAATTGATATGTATACTTAAGGTAATTTAAAATATTAGCAATTAACTGGAGTAATTGTATTTTAATGTTCTTAGCTACAAACAACAGAATCCAGTCTGTGTGGGGAGATGGGAAAAATCACTGTTCTCTGTTCACTACCTTCCATGGACTCAACATCTTATACCAAACAACTGAAACTAGTTTTGAGATGTAATCTTCTGTGTAGAAATGTTATGCAAAATTAGGGGAATTTTCCAGGCCTTAACAAAAGTATAATACAAACATTGCATTTGTAAAAAGATTTTCTCTAATTTCCGAATCATTTATTTTTAAGAAAGTATTTTAAAAGTATTTCATAATTCCCAACACTATAAAATTAACTCCTTCAATTTCTCAAAAGTTTTTAAAATAAAATAAAGCTATGTGGATCTAGGGAAGTGACTCAAGGAGTAAAAACACTTGTAGTGGAATCAGGAAAACTTCAACCCCACCCTTCAGCATCAAGGTCTGTAACCCCAGCTTTGGAAGATAGGGGCAGACCGATCCCTGTAAACTATCCAGAAGCCTAGGCCAAAGTCAGAGAGACCTTGAGGGAGTAAGGATGACATCTAATGTCCCCTTTTGAACTCTACATGTTCATCCAGAGGCATATGTGCCACACAGTCACAGTCACATGTCTATACAACAGAAGGAAAAAAGAAAGAAGGGAGGGAGGAAGGAAGGAAGGAAGGAAGAAAGGAAGGAAAAAGAGAAACAAAGAAAGTAAGGAAGGAGGCAGGGAAAGAAGGGAGGGAGGAAAAAAGAAAAAAGAGAAAGGAAGGAAAGGATGGAAGAAGAAAGAAAGAAAGGGAGGGAGAAGGAAAAAGAAAGAAAGAAGGGACAGGAAATAAAATATTCAATCCCATCCATTAGAAATAATTGCATCTACTGTTGGGGATTTTGTGGATTTGTTTGAATAACGTTATAAAAATAGAATTAATGTATAGTATCCATTGATTCTTCATGGAATATGCCAATAATAAATCAATAGTCTAGTACAATGATTCCCTTCTAAGGATAGCATTGGATCACAATCATAATCATATATATTATTCATGCATAATGATATAGCATAACCCTATGTATTCTTATACACAATATCATGCAATGTATATATTGTTTTTATTTTGTAAAAAACCAAGAGCCTCTTCACAGATTTTAGGATGCCTTTCAGAGTATAATTTTTAAGAGATACCTTAATGTACACGGGCTCTACATTTCACTACAGAGTTTCTCAGGCATTTTGTTTTGTAAACGACTCTGTGTTGAGCATCTTTGAAGCACATACACAGAAGACTTAAGACATGTGTGTATTAAAAAGCTTCTTATGTCTATTGCAAAACCATACGTTTTAAGATCTGGTCACTTCCAGTATTACCCTTCTTTGGGAAATGGCTGCAACTTGGGGTTTAGTGTACAGATTCTTCCACTTCTCTCTGAACATTTCCCTGAGGCAGAAAACCAAGTGGCTTTCTTTTGCCAGCCTTAGAACTCTTCTGTAATTAACCTCTGAAAGGTGCCCACCCTAGAAAAGACAGGGGGTTAACGGCAAAACCTTCTTTTCTAGCTTGGATAGATAAGATTACGAGAAGAAACCTAGACATTCCAGTCAAAAGAATTTATAAATAGAACCTTGGAAGTCTACACCTGTGTATACTAATAAACATTAACAGCATTCATTCAGCTCCTTAAAAAGTAAAAGGTAGACAGATTTGGGAACTCAGGCATGACCGTTGTGGTTTTTTCTTTTGTATTTGGCTGGGCACCCACTGACAGCCTCAATTACCCAGCTGCTATTATGCAAATGTAGCTGAAGCCAGGAGTCCTGCACCTGGGCTTGCCTCTAGATTTAATATTACTAATGAGCTCTTAAATCCTATTCTACAGACATGCATGCAAGATCGCTCCACTCAGATTACAGCAGTTCAGGAGAAAAGCTTTTCAGAGGGAGACAATTGATTTCAAGAAATTCAATAGGACCTAATGTATATATAGTTCAGACCTGTCAGATAGGAAAAGACACAAGGAAAATACAATAAATTAAGATGCTTATAGTATTGAGATGTTTGGCCTTGTGACATTAAAGTAATGAAATCGAAAAGGTAAGATGAAGCCCTCAGCTATCCACCCAGCTTTCTCCACGTGGGAGGTCCTCTGTACTTTTGGCAGCCACCTTCAGTGGACCGATATCAGATCTACTGTGGTTGCTTTTGGTTCTTTGAAGTTTCCCTTATGTTCTTTTTGTAAATAAGGTGCCAAACTCAAACTTGATTTTCCTACCATTTCTCGATGGCATTCTAATTATACACAGATCAATGGTTATCAGTCAATGGTGTTAACTATAACAGTTAACGACAACTATCTTTCACCATGAGCCAAGACGGCCAACGGGAGTTCATGAATTTATGTGAATTAGTTGTAGCAATCATCTAATCCACACAAATAATAAAAATGATGACAATCTTAATGTTAAGATGAAGACAGATGGAAGGAAGAAACAGCGGACAGCCTAGAACTTTCCTAGATTAGGCTTGGGACCCTTAGAGAACACGAGCCAGCCCCTTCCATGCTTGACACTACAGAGGTACAAAAAGAATGAAGATAAACACAACCTCCCAGTGCTGCGTAAAAATCTTTATGAAGTCAACACTTCTAATAGAATCATTCCATGTATTCAGCATTATGTTCCTTCTGATACCTTTTTCTAACAGCATTAATGTATCCAGAAAACTACCACATTCTTCCAGACACAGGCAAAGTATTAGGAAAGTTTACCGCATCCTAACAGAGCCAGATCGCCAGGCTCTTCAATGTCCATCTGAGGTTTGAAGATGAATTCTGCCTCTCTACTGCTCAAGCCTGAGAAGAAGGGAGTGGATAAGGGCTGGGGGGAGGGGGGTAGTGGAGGGGGGAGGGCACTCAGTGAATTTCTCCTCCATTTTCTTTCAGTCAAAAATGGTTCGCATGACCATGTCTAGTTACAAAGGATGTGAGAAAGGTACTTCCAGCTGGTAATATCATCCCTTTGGGATGAATCAGAGAGGTGTCTTTGTTTGGTTGTTTTGTGCATGCATGTGTTACATATGTATGTGTGCACATGTGGTGTGCATGGGGTTCACACATGTGGAGACCAGAGACCAGCCTCCACCATCTTCCTTAGGCACTTCCCACCTTAACTTCTGAAACAGGGCTAGGCTGACTAGCCAGCAAGCTCTGTCATCCACCTGCCCCTATATGCTAGGGTTACAGACACCAGAAACCAGGCCTAGGTTTTCTAACATGGGTGCTGGGGATCCAAATTCAATTCCTTATGGTCATGCCACAGACACTGTACCAAGTCAGCCCTTAGAGACATATTTGATGAATGGAACACGGGGTATTAAATAGGTCAGTTAGCTGTTTCTCACAGTCTAGAAAAATGTGTTTCCCCTTTAGATTTTAAAAGATAACAATGCACAATGTGTATAATTTAAAACAATTCTAGAAGTGTGTGTGTGTGTGTGTGTGTGTGTGTGTGTGTGTGTGTGTGTGTGTGTAGGTGGGGCAAGTCTCATATAAGCCACTAGGTAGCTGAACGTACATCATCAAAACTTATGATCCTCCTGTCTCTCCCTCCAAAATGCTGAGATTGAAGATGGCACCATACCCAGATAGTTTAAAATATTTCTAAATTGAAAAAGTGTGTCATCTTTATGTAGTACATGGTCCTCCAGAATGAAAATTAAAAATAAACCTTTGAGATACTGAAAACTAGTAATATTGCAAAGCCCATTATTTCACATTGAAAACATGTCACGATGTGGGTAACAAGAAAGAAGTGTGAGCATGACTCCCTCGCCCGCAGCTGCCTGAGCAGTTCCCTCACTCTGTCAGGACTTCCGAAAGAGCCAAACCCAGGACTCATGGCTTTCGTGCAAAAAAGAATTTCAAGTCTAGTGAATCTGAAGGAGATGTGGGTTTTTATTAAAGGTATTGCATCACAGGCTTAAGCATGAGAACTAAAGGAGAGAAGGAGACCTCAGAGAGGACAGAAGACCTGGCTGAGAGTCCCAGTGTGACTGCTTTATGGCTGTCACTCCAATGTCTTCACAGCAATCATATACAGGGTTTGGTGCAGTTTGAAGCTATTGTTATGAAGAGGTCATAAGGGACATACATGAAATCACAGCATGCCTCCTGGGGGATGCCTGACTAGATTAAAATTGATGAGGTGCAGTTGAACCAGGGTGCCCTGACTATACACAAAGTTAACAATTTCCCTAGAGATTTGCAGAAAATGTATGGGGGAAGAAATGGAGCCCTAGGCCAAGGCACATACTTTAAACTTTGAATCTAGTTTATTGTACCTTAACATATTATATAGGTATATATGCATATATGGCAGGAATGCTGTCTCTGTGTTGGTAATCTTCATAGCTAATGTTATTTTCCCTGTCTATCCTAAATATTCTAGGCATTTAAAAGAGGTATATAAAGAAATATATGTACAAATGAATAAATGTCTAAAATATTAAAACAGAAAAAATTTAAAACAATTTCATTTACTGACAAGTCTTATCTAGTATGTGGGGGAAACTCTTGTGAGCTTCAAAGTATATCTAAAATCTGGCCACTTTTTACTACTTATTCTCTCCTACCATTGTGAACCAGGCTAGTCTCATTTCTTGCTTGGATAACACATCTACTCTGTTGTTTGGTTGGTTGGTTTGGTTTTTTTCTAGTTTTGTGGGACAGGGTTTCTCTGTGTAGCCTTGGCTGTCCTAGATTCACTTTGTAGACCAGGCTGACCTCTACCTCACAGTGATCCACCTGCCTCTGCCTCCCCAGAGCTGGGATTAAATGTGTGCGCCACCACGCCAAGATCTCCACAGTCCTTCCTTTACACTTCATCACAGCAGCTACTCTACACATTTTCAACAGACTCATATTTCTTTGTTCAAAACCATCTTAAAGATTTCAGTCTTTATCACCGGAAAGCCTGAAGTGTGCACACCAAGAGGAGCCCTAGAGGGGTCTGTGATGTCATGACTCCCCACATAGGTTCTGGGTCCCACTTCTATAAATTCTCCATTAGACACTCCACCCGCTCCTAGAAGCAAATCCCCACTTTTCCTGGAGCACTCTCACCCCTAAATGTGCTTACCTCACTTTCCTTCCTTGCTTCCTTCCTTCTTTGCTTCCTTCTTCTCTTTCTTCATTCCTTTCCTTCTGCTCCTTTCTTCTTTCCTTCCTTCCTTTTCCTCTCTAACTACCAGCTTTCTGATTATGCTATTTATGCCATTATGAAAAAGTCTCAGCACATCTCCCTCTCTTCAGTACTCCTGGTTACCCAATCCTACTTTCCTCTTCCACTTTTGTCCATTGCAGGGGTTGCCCCTGGGCTATAGTAATTGCCCCATACTTGGCCTATAACTCTTTCCACCTTCTACGAGGGCACTCCACGAAACAGGAAATAGTCATTGGTGAGTCTTTGTATCTCACTAGTCTGCCAACTAGGAAACATCCGTGCTTAGACATTGTTTCTTTCTATTTTAGCTTATCATTAATTAATTAATTAATTGAAAAAATGCTTCCAAACCTGGTCCAGATGATTTAATATGCTTTAAGAAATGTTACTGCTAAAACCAGCAAGTCTCCAGTGATTTCATGACAAGCAATCGGAGATCCTAAGAGCAAATTTCTGAAAGATGATTGTGAGTTTTTTCACAGTGTAAAGAACAATAGTGAACATTTCCAGGGCATTGTAAGTATGAGCTAGGGGTTCTAGGAAGCATTTGTGCCCTTGAAAATTAGTCATCATCAGAAAGTGAGGTAGATATTGACTGGAAGAATAGGGATTAGAAAGGTGAAGTGAGGGGAGCAAGCCCCGAAGCTCAGGGCCTGTTCTTGAGCGCTGTGCTTTGAGAAGAGAGGGAAAAGTGGAAGCTATACCTGTTGGTTAATTAGTCATAATGTCCTAAGACAAAAGCCTAACACAGAGTATGTGTTTACTCAAGAACTATTTACTAGGCTCTTTGAATGTGTATCCATTCTGATATGCATGTATGTCAATTACTTACTTTTTGGTTAGTGTTAATTAGCATGAGACTTAGAAAGCACAGAGTAAGCATTAAGCTGAAATAATAGTATTCAGCATATTAACTGACTAATGAAAATAACTTATTTGACTTTAGCATTACAAATTTAAAAATATATGGCCAAATAGACAGAAAAATACATTCACTAAAAATTATTACGATATTTCACTTTCTCTTTAGTTGGTTAAAATGATAGTGACGATGAGTGATTTGATATCTTAGTTAAATCTACTCTTTAATAAACAAATTATCATAAATAGAAACTGTCACTATTCTCTAGAAATTTATGATTTTGACTTAGTGAACACTACTAAAATTTGCATGAAAGATTCTTTTAAATGCTAGGATGACCTAATTTTTATTATTATCATAGTGATTTATTTCTTCACTACATCCTAGTTTCTGGATAATATATTTTAATATAATATTTGTATGAATTCTTTGAGAATTTCATATATGTATCCAATATATTTTGATCATATTCTATTACTTCTCCATAATTCCTCCTAGACTAAATCTCTCCCAACTTTTTTATGTGTGCGATTTTCTGCTGTTTATAGCCCACAGAATCCAGTTTGAGTTGGTGGTATACTCAATGGTATGGGACCATCCACCAGAGCCTGGTCAACACACAGGGGCTACCTACACCCTTGAAAACCATCTCTCTCTTTACCCTGGATATAATCAACTATCACAGTCATTAGCTCTTCAGTTAGGGGTGGAGACTAGTGTTGGCTAGGTTTTGGTCAACTTGACACCAGCTAGAGTCACTGGGGAAGACGGGACCTCAACTGAGAAAATGTTTCCTTTAGACTGTGCTGGAGGCATGCCTGTGGCATTTTTTCCTGATTGCTGTTTAGGTAGAAGGGCCTAAAGGACTGTGAGTTGTGCTATCCCAAGGCAGATAGTTCTGTGTTGTACAAAAAAGAAGGCTGAGTGAGAGGTGGCGAGCAAGCCAGTAAGCAGCATTCAGCCAGAGTCTCTGTTTTCATTCTTACCTACAGATTTCTGCCCTGCTTGAGTTCTTACCTTCGTTACTCTCAGTGATGGGCTGTGCAGTGGAAGTGTAAGCAAAACAAACCCTTTCTTCCCCAAGGTAATTTTGGTCATAGTCTATATAATAGCAATATAAAACCAAGAAAAGGATCTAAAGCTCTTCTCCAGCCCATCCACATACATGATTGATCTCCAATGTTTCTAAATTATTCCAGCTTTTTCTTCCACCACTCAATGTTGCTCAACAATCTTTTAGTCATTCCCCCACATTTGATGAAGGATTTTGTTCTCAGCATAGCTTTCTGTACAACTAATGAGATCAAGCAGGGTGTGTTTGAAGTTCATACAGACATGTTCTATTTTTTTCAATTCTTCTGTATCCTCATCTTCAGTGAGCCTTTGTTCTTTTCTACATTAATAGCCAGCTTCATGTCCACACCCTTAACTTTGTCATTATTTAATACTTTTCCACTCCTAGCTTTTTAAACTCAAACAACCACAGCTATTCATTGCCCTAGCTCTGCCACTCACTTTTTTCACCCTAGACATGATCTTAGATCACAGAGCATCTGGTTATCTAGTGTGTCTACTTTCTTCCTATAATATAACCTGTGTCTTGATTTCCTCTCAAATCTTTAGCACACTTCAACAATCACTGCTTCTCAAGTAGATAATATGCATTACTAGTTTAAGTCGAATATGCTTTCTATACCTAGGTATGTACACACTAGAGAAATGAGCAGTATACATGAGAGTTACAGTGGGTCGAGGACCACTAATCTCAGCAGCACACACCACATACTGCTCTCTCTATAGGAGTGCTTTTAGACCAATGAATTCCATCCATTCTATTCATTACTGTTTAAAATAGCTACAGTTACTACAATGCTCAAGATGCAACCATTTTCAAAATAAAACAATAACCTTAATATTGCTCATGGTCAAAAGGGTGAGGCATGGAAAATACTGCCTTGGAGAACTGTGAGAGAGGCTCCAGGAAAAAAGGCCGAGGGTTTTTTACTTCAGGGGCATTTTGTCCCCTAGATTATTTTTGAATATGATTTCATGCCTCCTGTGACAAATAGTTACATTTAATTTATACGACAAGTTTATTCATGTTGGATTACAGATCATAGCTATAGAACCCAAGGCCTTCTACCTTGCTTTCATACTTTCCCAGATATAATAATCTTCAGTACAAGCCAGGCAGTTGTATTGTTTCCATTGCTCTGACCAGGGTTCTGGGAATGAACTGCTCTGTCAATATTTAGTATGTGCTTCTGGCATCTATTTAAATGTTTTTTTTCTGAACTCAAACACCTTCCCTTGACCCATTGCTTTCTTTGTTCCATTTGTGCCTAAAAGTGCACTGAAACCGAAGTAAGATTCTGTACAGCATTTGACTTGCAGGTCCTCAGATCCTAGGTCTCGCAGACACAGATCTGTGCAGGTTGACAAAAGTTGACACCTTAATATTACACGACAAAATGTCTATAGAAGTGTGTCAACTTTCTGTCACCTGGTACACAGATTTAGCTCCTTCCATGGGTACATTTTTCACCTTCACCTCTGGAAAGAGCTTGCTTGCCCAATAAGGACACTCCCTTCCCAGATCTGTGTTACACGCTATTACAGCTTCTCATGGCTTCCCTATATGACTGTTCTATTTTGAAGAAAGTTTCTGACTACAATTTCAGCTTTTCCAGATTTTATGATATGCTCTTTGTTCTAATTTCCTATTTCTTTTCTTCCAGACAAAATGGTTACAGTGCTGCAACCTTCAGACACTCATTCATTCATCAACAGTATCTGAACCTAGACATTGCTCTGAAAACTCCAATCTCCTCCAAGTTACAAATGATCTACTTACTGTCAAGCACCGTGGCAGCTGTTCTATCCTGGGTCCACATGTTCATTCCACAAGCACTTATTGAGCTCTTCATAATTGGGACTGAACTATAAGCCAGGATAGAGTCCTAAAATAAAACATCATTCCTGATGTTGTGAGTACAATCATGGACATACGCTGTCCTGAGAAACACTCTTCTTGAGTGTGTGGACTTTATAGACTGAAAGAATGCTTTCCCCGCTCTCTAGTTTCTTTTCTGTTGCTGTGATGACATACTCTGATGAAAAAGAACAGATGGAAAGAAAGGCTTTCACTTCCTGGTGATAGTGTACTGATGAGGGAGACAGGGGAGGAACTCCCCAATCTTGCTATGTCACACACTCAAACAAAAGAGCAGAGAGGCTACGGCAGCCCTGATGCCTCATTCCTACTTATGCTGACATAATTCAGGGATCAGCCTAAGTATGGTGCCAGCCACAAAGGGGTGTCAAGTAGAACCCCCAATGCCATGTCCACAGACCAATGTGAGCTACATGATTCCTCAAATGGGCATCTCCTCCCTATTTTAGGTTGTGACAAGCTGAAATGTAAAACTAATCTCATCTCATTCATTCCTAAAGGACTTCTGTGCCCAAGTCCTACCTATTACTTCTAAGTGTGTGTGTGGTCTGTGTGTGTGTGTGTGTGTGTGTGTGTGTGTGTGTATGAGAGTGAGAGAGAGAGAGAGAGAGAGAGAGAGAGAGAGAGAGAGAGAGAGAGAGAGAGAGAGAGAGAGAGAGAGAGATTCAGCCACCTGACAGGTGTGCTAGGAACCCCACTCGGGTCCTCTAGAAGATAAGAAGCTGAAGCTGCTCTTAATCACTAAGCCATCTCTCCATCCCCTAAAACTAGAGTTGCTTTTATACTGACATTTAAGGAAAAGATAAATAGAAGCGCGAAGATCACCAAGTTTACATCACCAACAGAAGAGCACAGAGGGGTCTCTTTCTTCATTCCTCTCCAGACTCATCTCTGGTGAAGATGAGTTTTAACTTGTATTTCCATGATAGCAAGAGATACTCAACATGTTTTTCAAGTGTTTATTGGCCATTCATATTTGTATTTTTTAGTGCTTCTACACTTTGTTTTAAAAACTTCTTATCCTCAAATTAAATTTAGAAATGAAGCATATTTGTTTAAAAAAAGAAATCTATCATATTAAAATGACTCCTTATTCTAGAATTAATGACATAGTCATTAAATGTGGGCATGGCCTGCTTTTGTCTCTTTCAGATGCTTTTTGCCAAAAGGAGGCGAACAGTGCTCTTTCTTAGTAACAATCTATTCAAAGGAATGAAACCAATTGAAAGGATTGAGAAAGGTGGATAAAATGTGGTTGGTAGTGACAAGAAGCTGTAAGGTCAAGTCTTTGATGTGGTGACTGTAGCATCAAATGACACTGAACTCCAAGTAGCTGCTCTAATTTATGACGGCTTGCCAGGCACCTGCGGTGCTTTGCTTGGATTGGCCCATTCTCATAGCACCATGTCCTTCTGCTGGCCTGAAGAACTGAACTCTCAAGATTGTGAGCCACCCTGTTATTGCTTTTCTCTTTTCCCATCACACTATTACAGGCACTTCAAATTTTATTGTAATTATTAGCTACCCCTTAGTCAAATAAGTAAAACTGCCTCCATCATTATTAAATTCCCGAGAGATTAACAACATGATCAAAGGGCAAAGCCCATCTTTTACTATTGGGAAAGTTCGCAGCCTCCTTCAAGCCCTCCCACTCTCTTGAAGCTCTGTTTGCTACCATTGCCTTGTTTTACCTGACACTTGACTGAAGTCACAGGCCAGCTCTCTGACAGTGAGAGATTAAATTTGCAATATAACATGAAAAGAATACTCCTGAGAGACTTAATAATAATTAGTGACCGACTTCCAGCTACAGTCTGTTGGAGAATTTCACTCTAGCACTGTTTATCATAACAAGAACTTCAATTTTTCTCCTTATTCACTTTTGCAAACTATCTCCTGATTTGTGGTTGCTATTCTGGTTTTTGGAGGCAGGATCTCACTATGTACTCCCCACACACCCTGAACCTGAGATGCTCCTGACTTTACCTCACAAGTACTAGGATTACAGGCCTATACCACTACACTCTGCATTTCTTCATGCTTAAATATATATATATGAAGTTCTTCATATAATACATGAGATTACTTAATAGTTCTTATTTATATGTATATTTAATGTAATCAAATCAATTTGAGTTGTAATAATGGATAACTCTTGAGTAAGAATTTTACTATTTTTATTGTTATAGCTTGGATAAACAGAATAAATATCATTGACTCATAATATTCTAGTTAATTTTTTAATAAAATCATTTTCCTATGGGACACGTTCAGCGATGTACCACATGTTGTATTCTTTCCAAACAGCAGTCATTGTGCTGCTTCAAGAATCCGTCCCGGAGGCTAGGGTGTTAACTCTGGGATAGGACAAAGCAATACAAGCTTACTTTCTGAAGCCTCTGATTTGTTATGCTTTTTATTGTTGTTATTTTTTTGTCTGTTTTGGTTTTTGGTTTTGTTTTGTGTTTTGTTTTGTTTTTTGTTTTTTCAAGATAGGGTTTTTCTGTGTAGCCTTGGCTGTAGCCAGGCTGACCTTGGACTCACAGAGAACCACCTTCCTCTGCCTCTCCGAGTGCTGAGATTAAAGCAGTATGCCACTATGCCTGGAGAAATAACCCACTCTTAAATTTTGAATAGATTACAATGTTAACACGAGTGAAGCATAATAGAAAAACTGTCTTGGATTTAAGGCTGCTTGAATTAATATTACTAGAATGAGTAGTATGTTGTTTTTCCTTCTAAGAGTACGGAATGAAAAGAAATCTGGAGAACTGCATCCACCCTAAAGCAAACCAATAAAAGCTCCTGGCAGCACCCAGCCTACCGCAAAGATGATGAGCATCAAAGAACCTCGTTACGGAGATGGCTTCAAATGTGGCAAACAAGCCACTGGGAAAAATGTCTTCATTTCTCCCATAGCCAGAAGTCTGCCTAAAAGTGGGAAAGCTTGGATGCAGGCAGAGTCGATGACCAAAATCTGGCAAGACAGGGTAAGCAAGTCCTCAATAGTTGCTGCCTCACAAATATGTCTGTCAGATATATTGAACCTGAAGGCTGAAGATGATGCTTTAATGTTACAGAGACTGTTGAGTGACTATTCAGGCAGTAAACTATCTCAGTCACTTTTTCATTTTGGAAGCTGCTAACCTGAACTCCCAATTCACTCAGGTATTTAAGCTTTATTCCTTCTCAAGTCTCTGATGGGGTTGAAGACCAGATAGTTTAGTTTCACAATTAAGCTTAATTGTTTAAGGGTTAAAATGTTTTTAGGTCTAGATAGATGTTTTAAATTGATAATGATGAGATATGATAGATATTTACATTCAGAATTTTAAACTCACCAAGATAGGAAAGATGTTTACTTCAAGTTTGCCAAATACAAATAGCCAAACCACTATGAATGTAACATTTATATAATTCCTGGTTGTCTCATGGTTCTTCCTGTGTATGTAGTTTACCATATGTAAGAATATAAATGTATATATTAAAAAGGAAAAAATTTTAAAAAGTTAACTGACACTCGTTGTGCATGAACACTATTTTTTAACTTGCATATCGCAGCTGAGGCTGGAGCCATTTCAAGCTTTTGGGGGGTTATAACAGCACCCCTTTCACATACTCTATATTAGATATGACATGGCTACTTTTTCCAACCAAAGTAAAGCACTTTTGAGAAGAAAGGCGTGCTGTGCACCATTCTGTTAAAACTTAAAGACTGAGCCACTCAGACTGAGCAACATGCATACATACACTCGCCGTCATATCTGAGGGTCTAAGAAAATATATCACGTTCATATTTCTTTCTTCAAACAGAAACTGAGCGAAATTAAAATGTGAACTCAATTTAGATTACAATTAAAAATTCTTTATCTGTTTACTTTATGCTTTCAGCAAATTACTTTTGAAATTATTTTCCAGTATATACATTATTTTAATCACTATCATCAATCACGTAATGTGGAAACCAAAATTCAGAAAAATGCAGACATTGTAAGAGATGTCAGCTATGGGACTATGTACTTGAAGTCAATCTTACAGAGAGAGATAAGTGCAGGCCTTCTCACCAACATTATGCGCCTCACTGCTTATGTATCTAGCGTATGTTATTCAGCATTTGGTCTTAGCACCCTCAGGTTCACTTTACACAGCACTCTGGGGCAATTTCTCCACAGCTGGGCACCAAGGAGTTACTAGCGTATGGGTTGAGGGCTGAACAAAGGCACATATCTGAGGACTATTTTCACTACAATATCTGCTTCATTTATTTAGATACCACAACACAACTGTTTTACCCTTAAAATAGATCCTCATAGGAGGTCAGGATTCAAGTGTTCTTCGAAGGAGATCGGGGTGAGGGGGAAAGAGGCTATTTCTTAAGCCTACAGATCACAGAGGGGCACTGACAGCACATCTGCAAGGAGAAAGAAGGTAGAATGTGTTTGTCTTTCTCTGGCTAGCTGTTACAGACAGCCTTGTCGACACGTTCTCATAGTTTCTCTTGGCCAAGTATTACTATAGCTGTAACCAATACACTTGCCATTTTCAGTAGAGTAGAAATTCTACAAATTGTGTCCTTGAAAACTGATCCATTTGTTATGGATTTTTCATTTAAACATTGCTCAAATTAAGCTATCTCTCTCTCTCTCTCTCTCTCTCTCTCTCTCTCTCTCTCTCTCTCTCTCTCTCTCTCACACACACACACACACACACACACACACACACACACACACACACACACATACACGATCCCAAAAGACTTCACAATGAAATAGGCTCATTTCTACTTCTTACATTCTATTGTGGACTGCTGTGGATTCTATGGCTAGTTCCCAGGGCGTGAATAAAGACTTCATCTACATGGTAGAATAACTGGAACATGGTAGAACTTTCAAGATGTAGGGTGTAGTGGATTCCTTTAGATCAGTGGACGAGAGTCTCACAGGGTGTTATTAGTTATTACTTTTTTTGTTTTGGCTTAACATATCTCTCTCTCTCTCTCTCTCTCTCTCTCTCTCTCTCTCTCTCTCTCTCTCACACACACACACACACACACACACACACACACACACACACACACACACACACACACACACCTGTGTTTTCTTTCTGCCACTTTACCAAAGGCTATGGTTACATCACTTCTTCTCACCCTGCAATATGCTCTGATTATACTTCCAGTGCCTGTATCAAGAAAAATGCCTCTACACATAATGAAAAAAGGACACCTGAAAATGCTCTAATATTTTTGCTGCTTAAAATAAATCCCAATAAAGGTAACAGTTTAAAAGAATATTGTTTCAGCTGTTAAGAAGATAAATAGTGATTTTAAGTCTCTCGCTGTAAATAAAAAAAAATGGTCTATTTTAGCCTTTAGATACTTTTATCATCAAATGGTATTAATTTTCACTAAAGATGTAATGGTTGGCTTAAGTTCTCAACTTGACACACCAAAAATAACCTGAGAAGGGAATTTCAGTAAATGACTATCTGCACTGGGATGGCCTGTCTATGGGAGACTGCCTCACTCCTTGATTGATGTGGGAAGACACAGACCATTGTAGGTGGCACCATTATCTAGCCAGGGTGGTCTTGAATTGCAAGTAGAGAAACTGAGTTGAGCCCAAGTGAGTAAGGAATTGTGCATTTCTCTCTGCCTGTAACTGTGAGTGGTTGACCAGATGTCTAAAGTTCCTGCTTCCGTGATAGAACTACAGTGATGGACTGTAACCTGGAATGTGGGCTAAAAAATAAGCCCTTTCTCCTAAGTCAGGATATTTTATCACAGCTAGAGAAATGGAACTAGGACAGACACTATTCATTATTCTTTTGTAATTTAAAAGTAAACCCATAGAAACAACACATAAGATAAATACTATTGAAAATGTGTACTGAATAAGCAAAACTCAGAAAAGTGCAATGTATAGAAGAAATCTACTATATGAGAAAAATACTACAAACACCATTTAGTTTCTATCATTAAGAAATCTACTTTTTTAAAAAATCTAAATGCTGACATTGTGCAGAAAACTTATCAGGTTGACTTATAATTGTTATAGAGGTGAACTATTGATACGTGTGTTTGTTGAAACAATCTGACTAACATTTATACTAAATTTTTACACAAAATAAACTGCCAGAACCTAATTTCTGTCTCTTTTTCCACTTGCAGTCAGATCTTAGATAGTATTTTACCCCCATGGGGAAAAGTACACAACATTCAGAACTGCTTTGTGAGACTGGCTTAATTAGATCAATATGATCATCTCTGGTTGGCCCACTTTTCTGCAAGCAACGTGACTTCATTCTTCTTTATGGATAAAAAAAAAATCAATCGTGCAGTTACATTGCATTTTTAAGCTACCACTCTAATGTTGAACACTTAGGATGGATTCATAACAGCTATTGTGAATAGAACTGCAATAAACAGTGATGTGCCATGTCTTATGCTAACTTGGAATTTGGGGAGGGAGCAAATAGAAATGTGACTTGTTTGTTTTAATATAAATATATAGAAGAAATTTACAAAGTTAAAAATTATTTTAAGAAATTAAAAGGACAAAGGGGAAAGCACAATGGATAAAAAATACTATTCATCAGTCAGGATCCCTCCGTTAATAGGACACAGTTTTCTTCTGTCCCTCTGTGTGGTGTTTCAAGTAGCAGATTGAGCTGATGAGAGGATAGAAGCTTGATGCTCCAGTTCAAACCTATAAGAGTAGATCTGGCATATGATGTGCCCCAGGGGAGTTTAAATAGATCTTTTGAACAGAGTTTCTGGGAGCAACGGATTAAGAAAAATGGTATAGTTCTGGTTTCCCAGTTGTGCTGTGGTTCTACAAGGCAGTGATAGGACACTCCACAATACTCTAACGGTCACACATCAGCAACCATGTCTACAGCATACACTGGTCTCCAAGCCTAAATTGTGAGTGCAAAGTCCTTCTTCCTCTGCCTGTGGGGCTCCTGGAGGTGGCCATTTCTGTCTGTAGAACTGACCATAATAAAGAGAGGAGCAAGGGAGACTCCCCTCCACCTCTCATCAGCACGCTTCTGTCCCAGACTCCATAGCCAGCACCAACCCCAGACATCAGCTTGTATCTTCTGCAGGCTTTTCTCTTGGCCTTCTGAGAGGCCCTGATATGTCAGGAAGGAGAGAGGAAAAGGTGTGTCAGGAGGAAGAGAGTGAAAGCCTTCCCTGGCAGTTGCCACTGAGTTCGGCCCGCGTCTGTGTGTCCGCACTGAATCTCTTTTTCCAGCTTTTTAACCAGCCCTGGACAACCTCATAACCAGCTGCTCCTGCAGCATCTGGGGAGGGCGGCGAGCACCTCCTTTGGTGGTGCCCCTGAAGCACCATGATAAGGCTGTGTACTAGCGATAGTAGTTTGTGTCCTCCCCTGCCAATTTTCTTTAGAGATCTCACCAAAGTTAATAAATTTCTTCACAGTTATTGCCTCTTGTATGGAACACTACTGGGTGTCATCCTCTTTTTCTTCACTGAGTCTCATTGCTAATCTTTCACTCCACCATTTTACCTGGAATTCCAATTTACTATTATTTACCATTTGACCCTCTAGGTGCCATCAACTTTCTAAATACCTAAATTTATTATGCCAATCAAAATGCTCAAATCCCATGTTTACTAATCCAACAAAGGAAAAGTTTTTTGCATCAAAATCAGACACTTAGCATTCTTGTGAGGTTTGGGGTGTCACACACCAATCACTCCAAAGAGCAGATGTAAGTAACGATGGGAATGAGGCAAAGGGATGATGGGAATGAGGCAAAGGGATGATGGGAATGAGGCAGAGGGATGATGGGAATGAGGCAGAGGGATGAGAAGCCACTATTCCGGCTTTGTGGTAGAGATGCAACCAAACTAAGAACACATCCAGGCAGGTCACTTTAAAGCATCTCTTGGCTGAAAATCAAGTATTGCTGGGAAAAAGAAAAGCACGCAGAGAGAGAAACAGGATCATATATAAAAACAAATCTGAACAGTTATAATATTTTGCTCAGCACACGTCAGTTATTAAGGTATTATTGAAAACACTGGTTTAATTGTATATGTATATCTCTATATAATTATATATGAAACATAAAACAGAAGACATCTGTTCCCATTAAACATGTCTGATTAGTTATCTAGGCACTAACTAATACCTTCATTGACAAGGACTGGAGCAAAATAATATAACTGTTCAAATTTGTTCAAACTTAGCAGCAACAGAAGAAGCGGATCATGAGTAAAGCAGATAAGGATGTGGCAGTTCTCTGTGTATCACTCAGCTTGCACCTGTACATGTGTATAACATTAATCTTCCCATTAACTTTATAAAGTTAATACCAGCATAAATCTATCCACGGAAATATGAACTGGAGAGAAGGGAAACGAACTCCACAAAGCAAAGTCCCATAGCCAGCAAGTTGGATTTGAGCATGTGCACTCTAGTTTTGATGCCTGAGCTCATGCCACCATGCTGCCCAGTAGGTGTGAGTGCTGGGGTAGAAAGTATGAGGAAAAGTAGAAATATTTATAATTAGTTGCCATCTCTATTTTCAATTTAATTTCCAATCTTATACTTTATAAACTGTGACTTTAAATGTGCCCTGTCTGAATCTAATAAACATTTTAATTACATTGCTTTATGTATTCAACTTTTTAAGTAAAAACACACAGTACAAACCAACCAATATTACATTTTATTTTCACTAGCTGGTTTTTGGCACAGATTTAAATACTAGAATTGTGTTAGAATGTGAATTTGGCCTTCCTTCTGGGCTAACTACATCATGTATCTTGCCATTACAGTAGTTCTGGAGAGCTAAATATTTGTGACTGTGTTTAGTTTAGAAAATCTGTGCTTGTGCAATGACTTTGAAGCTGTATATTACAGATGCATCACATCTGGTTCCTGTTTACAACTTCAGCCTTCCAACATATAGTTATGAGAAGCATAATGAAGTAAATTGGATGTTTATAAAGTTATTTTTACTAATGCAATTCTGCCTGACATAGAATCCCTGAGAAGAATCATATACACTATAAATTATTTTAGATTTCCTATTTTTAAACAACAAAGTAAATGTGTGAACAGGTACAAAAGAACAGCAACCCATGAAACGTTTATATAACACTAAAGGCTCCTGAGCAAAAATAAAAAGGGGGGTGGTCTTGAATTCATCATTCTAAAACAGTAAAAGGTAAAATAGTGAAAACAGTGAGTGATTGCTAAGCACTCGGCATTATTGTGAGTATCAATTACACCCCTATAAAGCTGCTCTCAGGAGTTACCATGATCACTGTTTGCGGCAAGCACTCAAAAACAGTGAGAAGTTCAATTTTCATAAAGTCCAGTGCAAGTGAATTGCAGAGAGGGGCTGTGCGTGCAGGCAAGGTGGCTTCATTAGCTTTCCTCCATGGCTCTTGTCATCTTATTAAGCAGCTCACACTGAGTTAAGACCTGAAGAACATTCATTCTAGACCTAAACCATCTGCCTTTTCAGTAATCTCTAACCATCTCCTGTGTTCTGCAAATGTGTTTACCCATGAGCTGTTTTTAAATAAAGTACAATTATTTTTTCTTTTTGAAACTCATTTTATCTTAGTACAACATGCCATTCCATTATCTTCAACCAGGTAACCAGTATGGGAGAGAGATGTTTAGTGGGAAAATATGTTTCTGTTCTTATTTAGATGGCATATTTACAGTCTATACGATACATGCTATAGTCTTACGATACACATGGTAAGTTACTTTTTAAGGTAAAATAACACATAGAAAAGTATTAGAAGATCTTCTAGTTTCTCAAAACACTCAAGAAGAATCTTGATAAAAGCCTGTAAGAGCTAATCAATAATTTTCCAAACAATAATTTTTACAAATCAATTTCTAGGCATACATGAATCTCCTGGCATTTTATATGGCATCTTACATTTGGAGCTGTGATTTTTATAATGATTCTAAGAGACCATAACATTAAGTTAACATAACTTTAAAGAGGGCCTGTTATTTTATGCTTGGTTTAGCTACAACTGCACATGCCATAGAAAAGACATAAAGATTCTCTTTAGTAAAACTTTAGGTCACGTGCAGGGCCTGGGGTCAATAGCTTTAGAGAATGCCATGGGGTACTTTGATGATTCTGGTCTTTAATAACAGCCAAGAAAAAAAAAAAAACCCTCATTCTTTGGGCTGCATCACCGCCATTGAAAACACTTGAGAAAAGACAGTGCACCGTATGGGTACACCATTTGAATCCTCCAGACCACAGAAAGCCTGTTCAGTTCTTAGTCCACTTTGCTCATTTTTCTTGCCTTTGAATCTAAAGTGTAAGCACAGTGAGTGGTCACAATAGAGATTAAGGAACTATAGCACATCTTAAGAGAACCGCTCTCATCCTTACGAACAAAGCCAGCCCAGAAAAAGCCAACGGTTTCACTAAGTTGGTCAATTCTGTTCCAGCTGTAACAAAATTGAAGTTCTCAAACTTAATTAAAGACTCATATAAATTCTTTTTTAAAAACTTTCTAGTTAACAGCATCAAGTCAAACACAGCTGAACATCAGTATATATCCACACACTCTAAACTAACAGTCATATTTCATTAAGTGATTTTATAATTATTAAAAATCAATATATCTTAAAATAAGACATGCATAAAAATGTGTGTCAGGATCTCATATGCTAATAAAATGTGAACTTAGTAGTGAGGGTGGGGGTCGGGGCATAAGCCCAGGTTCTGAGCCTTCACAGCAGGCACCTTTTCCACTGAGCCATCTCAGAGCTCCGAAGCAGATATGAACAGCCCAAAAATGTTTCAGCTTTCACAGTCACACTTGACCGTGCTTCTGTGCGTTCGCTGTGAGTACTAGATACTATCAATTTTTCTAGCCCATTTTATTCCAGAGCCATGAAGCTGTACATTGCACATCTAATCCCCTTGCTCACTTTGAGCTCAGCGTCACGCGAGGTTCCTGTGAAGTACAGGCTGAGATTCTCTTTGAGGTCTTGCATATGGCTGTCCAGCTACCCTGGCTCCATCTACTGAACCAGCTTTGATTCTGCAACTAGGTTACCTACCACTTCCACCAACACCAACTGGAGCTCATGTCAGTATAGGAGGTGGTAATAATTAACCTGTATGTAACTTGATAACACTTTTTGAGCAGGTGTTTTTAAGGGTATAAAAGCAGAAGGAGAAAAAAAGAATTCTGTCTAGGGCAGTTGGAAAAGGCTTGCCACATAATTTATGAGACCTTGTACAAACTAGAATGTGGAAGACTTTCTTCACAGCAAATAATATGCTGACGGGGCTGGAGAGATGGCTCAGCAGTTGAGAGTACATGGCATTGCAGAGGACATGATTTTGGTTTCCAGCTCCTATGGTAGCTGGTAACTGTCTATAACTTCAGTACCAGGGTATCTGATAGGCTCTTTAAGCATCTTTAGGCACCAGGTATATATGTGGTGCATCTTCCGACAAAATACCCATAGACACAAAAAAAAAAATTAAAAAGATAATAAGATGATGACAGCATTATGTCAGACATGGGATCCTGCTTAGCATAGGACACTCTGGAGCTATACCTTCAGCCCTGTTGAAAACAGGCACAAAGAAGAAGAATCTGTGACCAATGAAAACCACCAGTGGTTTAAGTGGAGGAGGTATACGCTCTGGTACATATGAATAAAAAAAGCTCTGTCAATGATGTACAGAATGGTCACAAGATGAGACAAAGCCATGGCAATTTCTATGCAATTCATGGCCTTAGTCCTTAATGATACAAGATGTTCAAATGTGAATTATGGCTCTTGTCACTGTCTACATAATGACAGTATTCACAATGGACAATGCTACATAAATAAAATAATAACATACCTGAAACGAAGAATATTCTTCAAGTTATGACAAATTTTTCTGCTAGTAACTCTACTTCCGAAGTAGGTAGCTTTGTAAGAGCCAAATATAGGGTTTCAATATTCATACTGTGTGGTCAACAGGTGAAGCCTAGCTAAGGCAAACCCTTAAAGATGTATGACAACACATTCTTGACGGCAGGCCACAGTCACATGAGGAAATGGAAGGTTCTAATATGTACTAAGGTTGAACTTTAGCCAAACTTCACTTTAAAGCACACACGCATTAAAACTGTTTCCTCCATAAACAGAGTACCACTGTCAATAAATAAATATAATTTGACCCACTCTTTTAAAGACTATTCTAAAATACTTTCAGGAAAATTAGAGATTTGATTATATATTTTAGCATACTATAAGCTAATAAAATATAGAATGCTTGTTAATTTTTATAAGGTGTTTAAAACTAAAATAAAATAATTTCATATATTTACAATGTATATTTAAATTCTGAAGTTAATTAACACCAGCCGTAAGAGGTATCTATATCCATCTATACTACATCCTGTGGTTTAAAACCCTTAGCCTCTTCTTTAGTCACAAAAATCATGACTGTCAGGAAATCATCAGCACTTAGAAAGGCTAACCCTGTGGGGCTGACCTTCGTCTCTGGCATGCTGTGGTTCTAGGTCTCAAAGGCTCTCAAGCATGTGCCATACCATTCTGTTGGCAACTTGTTCTTTGGCCTGCTCTGGTGTCTAGAGATCTGCATTCCAGAATGAACCTATGAGGAGGCAATTCAACCTGAACTAGGGAATTACTTGGTGTTGGGTCTGAACTCCTAGAAATCTCTGTTTGCAACTTTTTTACCTCATTCCTAGACAAAATAGGCAGGAATTTAGTCACCCCTGATATTACTGCATGATAATAGAGTGTGTAAATTATTCTCACACAGATCTCAAGTAGCTGTATGATCAGAGGAATCGCATTTCTACAATACAATCCCTGTAGAAGATATGTGTTTGCCAATCAGAGCCTCATAAAGTGCTGCCATATGTCATCCAAGTGGTCCCAGGGATGCAGCTGAGCAAGTGCTGTCAGCTCTCCTGTGACTGCTGCAGCTCCCTGAGCCAAGGATATGTATTATCCAGGATTTTCAACACGTCCAGAAAAGAAATGTGTGAAACAGGTACAAAGTTTTAGTCACAAGTTCATCTGTTTGAGAAAATAGCACTGTTTACTGTGATAATTTAATTTTTGAACTCACTTGAACTCTAGCTACTTTTTCTCAGAGCTGATTCTAGCAGCAAGGGATGCATACATGCCTGGGGCCCATGCTTCCACCCTCTGAATCATCTTGTGGCATTCTTAGAAATCAGTCTATTGAAATTATATATTTGCAAATCAAACTTTCCTCTATAAGGTCATGTCTACCATCTCTGTCTGCCTACCATCTCTGTCTGCTATGTTCATGGCTCCATTTCATGTGTAAGTATTTGTTCAGTCACTGCAGAGTATGCCACACAATGCACGGATTTATGAGCAGCCACAGCTCAGAAGCCTAGACATGCCATAGTGAGTCTCCAGCTCTCCCAACAGAAGTGAGCTCTAGGTTGCTGGGATTTCAAAGCTTAGCAGGTTTCTCTGGGTTCTCACTTGAAATTCAATTAGTGGAGGAAGGCAATTAGAGTGTATCACTCTTTTTGTTTCAGGGACTCCGTGAAACTGGATCAAAGCAAAAGTGTATCCTGTTTGACCTCCTTTCTTGTGATCCCCAACCCAACACTTCAATCAAGACATCCTCGTGTTCTCTCTCTCTCTCTCTCTCTCTCTCTCTCTCTCTCTCTCTCTCTCCTCTTCCTCTCTCTCCTCCCATCTCTCCTCTCTCTCTCTCTCTCTCTCTCTCTCTCTCTCTCTCTCTCTTTCTGTCCTTCCTTCTTAGTGTTTTCATGACCCCACCCATCATAAGAGCCTTCTAATAAGTTTTATTTGGGAGCCAAATGAATTGATAACACTTGAAAATATAAGCAGACCCAAAATATAAGAAGCACTCTCTAACAAGAGCAAGGCAAACAGAGCTGATGTAATGAAGTTCTTTTTGATGTAAGTTTTTTTCCCACTGTGTTTCTTATGTTGGAAAGAAAAACGCAAAACAAAGTTACTTATAAGGGACAGTGATGACTAACTGTCAAGTTATTAGAGTCTGGGATCACTTAGGAGATGGGTCTCTACACACACTTTGGGGGGACAGTCTTCACTATATAAGTGAAGGTTGGAAGACTCGTTTACTGTGGGGCAACATCCATGTCTGGGATTCTAAAGTGCATAAGTAGAGAAAGGCGGCTAGAAGTAAGAAGTTGCATGAATTCTTTTTTTCTTTTTCTTTTTTCTTTTTTTTTTTTTTTTTTTTTTTTTTTGTGGTATGCATCTTTCATTGCACTTTGATAATTTACTATAGATGCAATTTGACCAGCTCCCTCAAGCTCCTGACATGGTGACATCCCTGCCATCAGTCCTGGAACTGGGAGTCAAATAGACCTTCTTTCCCTTAGGTTTCTTTTGCCCAAGTACTTACTATACTAATAGGAAAAGGAAAGAGGCAGGAACAAAACATTCCATGAAAGTGATTGACTGTAGTCAACAAAGGAAACCATGTCTCACAGTGACATTATGGAACAATATGTGTATTAGACAAACTTAATATTGCCTTGCACCTTGTGATGCAATTTTCAATACATTGGTCAATGGATTTACAAATTAAAATGTAAAAAGTAGAAGTGGGGCTACAGTGCAACTCACCATTTGAGTGTTTGCCTAACACCCTTGAGGCCCTGGGCCTTGACCCCATCACCATCAAGAACTTGAGGGAGGGGATGATCAAATCTATAAAATGTCAAAGTGGAGCCTGGGCAGATGGCTCTGTGGGTAAGTACTTCTTTTGTAAACATAAGAGCCTGTGTTTGAGTCCCCAGGACCCACACAAGAAGCTGGTCATGAGGACACATGCTTGGAACTCCAGCACTGAGGAGGAACAGAGACTGGCTGATCCCAAGAGCTTGGTGGCCTTCCAGCCTAACTAAAATGGCAAGATTCCAGTAACACAGAGAATCATAAAAGTCACTTCACATTCTGCTTTGGCTCCACATGCAGTCACAAAGGTGTGTACATGCTCATGTTATCAGGATGAAACACCGCATACACACACATACACACACACACACATAACATGCACACATGCACACACACACACACATACACACAGAGGTGTGACTAACTTAACAATATAAATGCATTAGTATGAAAAGGTAAAATTCACACTAACTCCTTTCCTCTAAAGAAATGACATACCTTTTTCAGTACAGTCTAAATATAGGTGGGTTTTTTTTTTTTCAATTTTTCCATTGGGTACAGTGGACATGACATAACTTGTAAGGTTTCAACTATGGATTATTTTTGCATACCTGCTGAGACCAACTTTTATGTGTCTAGCTATTATAATTAAGCTATTCTGAGCCTGAATAATTACAGTGTATAGTACACAGATACAGCTTATTTTAAGTGTCACCTCTCTTTACATGGAAATCAGATATAATTTATCATTGTAAATGAAGGAAACCTAATACAAATCCCCCATGAGCAGAGCTTTCAGTATCTAAGAGGCCAGCACCAAGGTGGAGCTTCTGCATCTGTAATACATTTACATCATAAAACCAGCACTCCCAGAGAGAGCTTGTAGAGAAAGCAGAGGGGAAGGCACACAGACCATTACTGGGGCAGATATGATACTCAAAGTGGAAATTAGATCAGAGCGGAGCAGGCACAGAAAACAGGGAAGAATACGAAACTGAAAAGATTTGCAATGCTAGTGTTAAAAATTAATGCAACACCGTATATGTGGTACGTTGAAAAATAGCCTTAATTCTTTTTATAGGATGAAGTTATAAAGGTCCCAAATGCACTAACAGTGTTTGGAAATAATGTGCCTTAGGATCATAAAAGGTAAAAGACCCTCTGATGGCTTAAGGACTATCACCCGTGTCCTGTTTAGAACCTTACCACTGATTTCACCTGTAGCAGTGCCTTGAGCATCTGAGCAACTGAGCTGATGTTGATCGCTCCCTCCCCAAGCACCCAAACCCAGGCAAGTGCACATGGTTGCTATAAATGAAGAAAGAAACCTTACTGAAAGAGTTTGAACAGGTGTGAAAAAGAGGAACGGCAGCATGTCTAGATCTTGAAATGATAAAACAACCTGGAATTCTGTTAACATGATTAAGGGACAATTTCATTTTAACCTAAAACAAATCCACTCCTCAGTTAGCATGCAAATAATATCAGGGAGTATAACTTTTTCTCATATAAAAATTAAAAATGCTCATAAATCACGGAGTTCAGTTAACTCTGGGTAGGTGCATGACTAGCATTTCTTCATGTACATTTTACTAAAAGTCCACAAACTCAACAATGAATTCAACAACTATAGCACCAATTACAACTCACTTTAATTTATGCTTATTATGTTTTTCTATCACCTATATTTGCCTGCCAGGCAACTATGAATAGAGGTTTACAAGACAAGATTAAAAACAAATTATTTTGGATTGTTAGTTAAAAGAGCTTTGAAGCAAATAAAAAAATTGTGAGCAAATATCAATTTTGCTGCTTCAAAATGTATTAAAAGCCACCCAAATTCTTTACATTGTCCTACCAGTCAATGGACTGTCAATCAACTCAAACCACAGAACAACTGAAGTTTCTTCCCTGGCTTCTCTCTCTCTCTCTCTCTCTCTCTCTCTCTCTCTCTCTCTCTCTCTCTCTCTCTCTCTCTCTCCTCTCTCTCTCTCTCTCTCTCTCTCTCTCTCTTTTGATTTTTTTTTATTTTTAACACATTTTTATTGAAAAATAAAATAATTCATATTACATCTCATTTGCTATCCCATCCCATGCATCCTCCCATTCCTCCCTCCCTCCCGCTTCCACCCCATTCCCTTTCTCTATGACTGTGACTGAGGGGGACCTCCTCCCCCTGAATATGATGCTAGGGTATCAAGTCTCTTCTTGGTAGTCTGCTATCCTTCCTCCGAGTGCCATCAAGCCTCCCCATCAAGGGGACATGGCCAAAAATAGGGCACCAGAGATCATGTGACAGGCAGTCCCCAGTCTCCACTTAACTGTGGAGAATGTTCTGTCCCTTGGCTAGATCTGGGTAGGGGTTTGATGATGCCACATTGAGGACATAAGAAGCTGGTAAGAGAGAAAAAAAATATTTAAAGAAACAAAATCACTCCCTCTAGTTAATGTTTTAGATCCTGGTCCAGAACAAACTGTGTCAATATTATGGGTTTGTTGGTATCTTATTCATGAGTATCAGAAACAGACGTGTGCTGGTGCCGTGCGGAGCACGATGCACATGTGAGGCAGATGGATTGCATTTCTATCAGATGCAATTAAAAACTTACTGAATGGACTGCCAGATACCACAAATATCAAACCATCTAAGGGTAGATTTACTACTGCTTTGACAGCCATTTCAACAAAAATAATAGTTATACTAACAAATGAGAAGATTAAATACATGGAGCTAATAGAAGCACTGCGACTGAAAACACTAACTTTGAGACTCAATTTATTAATACAGTACAACTTGAACAGATTTAAAGTTACAGATTAAATTTTAATAAAAGGCATTGAGTTCCTAATGTGAAAAATTAGGTAAGCTTTTAATTAGCACTCTCAAGTAGAAATTAATAAAGCACAGAATGAAGGAAGCTATGCTCCATGCACTACAGAAGAGAACAGAAAGGAAGCGATTGCTTGGGACCCACCACCTTCACTATTAACTAACTGGAATTGCCTAGTGTTGAGAAATACTGTGGCTTTGGTTTGTGTTTTGAAGCAGAGAATCATATGTCCCAGGCTGACCTTCAACTCCTTACAAAGCGGTTGGCTTTGAATACCTTCCCTTGCCTCTACCTCCATTACTGGGATCACAGGTATAAATATGCCACTCCCAATGACTCCAAGCTCTTGAAAAAAGTTTTGATGTGATTTGTAAGATTACATAAGTAGAAAATAGAGGAATTTTCCCTAAGCAAAGAGAAAACTGGCAACTATAATTTTTAACTTCCATTAAATATTTTATAATGAGCAAGAATTGCCTGCTAAATGTGTCTGTAATATTTATTTCTGTATGTGATTAAATACAGGCTGATTTGAAATAGAGGCAAAATTTGTTTTCACTGTAGATGCTATTTTTCTAGAAAAATAAATATTCTAAGTATAATAGGAAGGAAAGAAGAACTTTAGCCAAATTAAACAGTCTTCTTCCCTCTTTTTACCACCTTCGTTATAAAACATAATGCTGAATTTTATCATCTTGGAAGAATTTGTATAAATGTTGTACATATTTCTCACCAAAATGAAATGACATGTATCATATTAATAGGGATTTTCATTTTATAAAACATATATAGAAGAATAAATATTTCTTCATAATGAAGAAAGTGTTGGAGTTAGATACACTGGAATTAATATTTTCCATTGTCATAGATAATTACTTTACCTTTTCTGAGTCTTTATCACATATATCAATCAATTAAATTAATTCCACAAATACTTAATATTTATTACATTCTAATCTGGATAGCCTACATCCCCTTCCTCTGTGTTCCCACAGGGTCTCTCTGGCAAAGGGCAGTGATCAAATTGCTGGCACCAGAGTTCCAGTCAGAGGCATGTTCCCTCTCCCCTCCCCCTCCCCCAAGTGGAGAATGAGCTAGCTATTGGCTACATCTGAACAGGGGGGTCTAGGTTTCCTTTTTGCAATGTCCTTGGTTGATGCATCAGTTTGTGCATCCCCCCTGGGTCTAGATCTGTCAGCCTTGATAGTCTCCTTATGGATCTCCTGACAACCCCCCCACCAGTCCTTCCATCCCCCAACTCTTCCATATAATTCACAGTGCTGTGCCCAAAATCCATCTAAGAGTCCCAGTATCTGTCCAAATTCCCCTGCTGGGAAGAGTCTCTCAGAGGATATCTATGTTGGGCTAATATCCACTTATAAGTGAGTATATACTATGTGTATCTTGTTGGGTCTGGGTTACCTCACTGAGGATGATCTTTTCTAGTTCCAGTCATTTGCCAGCAAATTTCAAGATTTCCTTGTTTTTGAGAGCTGAATAACATTCCATTGTGTAAATTTACCAGCGTTTCTTTATCCATTCTTCTGAGGGACATCTAGGTTTTTTCCAGATTCTAGCTATTATGATTAAAGGTGCTATGAATACAGTTGAGTAAATGTCCTTGCTGTATGGTAGAATATCTTTTGGGTATATGTCCAGGAGTGGTATAACTGGTTCTTGAGGTAGCACTATTCCCAATTTTCTGGGAAAGCGTGAGATTGATTGCCAAAGTGGTTGCATAAATCTGCACTCCCACCAACAATGGAGGAGTCTTCCTCTTTCTCCACATCCTCGCCAGCATGTGCTCTCACTTGAGTTTTTGATCTTAGCCATTCTGATGGGTGTAAGATGGAATCTCAGAGTCATTTTTATTTGCATTTTCTTGGTGACTAACAGCATTGAGCATTTCTTAAAATTTTTCCAGCCATGCAATATTCCTTTTTTTGGGGATTCTTTGTTTAGCTCTGTACCCCCCATTTTAAAATTGAATTATTAGTTTTGTTGGTGTTTATTTTCTCGTGTTCTTTATATATTTTGGTTTGTTAGGCCTTTGTCAGATGTAGGGTTGATGAAGATATTTTCCCAGTGTAGGCAGTATCCTTTGCCTTACAGAAGCTTTTCAGTTTAATGAAGTCTCATTTATTAGTTGTTGATTTTAGAGCCTGTACTGTTGGTGCTCTGTTCAGGAAGTTGTCTCCTGTGCCAAGGAGTTCAAGGCTCTTTCCCAGTTTTTCTTCTAAGAGATTTAGTGTGTCTGGTTTTATGTTAAGGTCTTTAATCCACTTGGACTTTAGTTTTGTGCAAGGTGATAAATATGGATTTATTTGCATTTTTCTACATGTAGCCATCCAGTTAGACCAGTACTATTTGTTGAAGAGGCTCTTTTTTCACCATTGTATGGTTTTGGCTTATTTGTGGAAAACAAGTGTCTATAGGTGTATGGCTTTATTTCTGGGTCTTCAGTTTGATTCCAGTGATCAACCAGTCTATTTCTATGCCGGCACCATGCTGTGGTTTTTTCTGTTTTTGTTTGTTTGTTTGTTTGTTTGTGTGTGTATATATATATATATATATATATATATATATATATATATATATATATATATATAAACGCTTCATGAATTTATGTGTTCTCCTTGCCCAGGGACATGGAAATCTTCTCTTTTTTGTTCCAATTTTAGTATATGTGCTGCCAAAACGAGCACAACTTCTTGTATATTAATAGGCATTTTTCCTCAGGTTAGAGAAATTTTCTTCTATGATGTTGTTGAAAATATTTCCAGGTCCTTGGAGCTAGGTTCTTGCTTTATTTGATTCCTATTTTTCTTAAGTTAGGTCTTTGATAGCATCCCGGATTTCCTGGATGTTTTGTATCAGTAATTTTATGGTTTTAGTTTTTTTCTTTGACTGCTGTATTGACTTCTTCTATCCTACCTTCTACTGCTGAGATTCTCTCTTCCATCTCTTGTATTCTTTTGGTGATGCTTACTTCTCTGGTTCATATTCTCTAAGTCAACAATTAACAAAATGAAGAACTGGTTCTTTGAGAAAATCATCAAGATACACAGACCCTTAGCCAACCTAACTAAAAGGTAAAGAGACTGTATCCAAATTAACAAAATCAGAAATGAAAAGAGGAACATTACAACAGACACTGAGGAAATCCAAAGAATCATTAGATTGTATTACAGAAACCTGAACTCCACAAAATTGGAGAGCCTAAACAAAATAGACAAAGTCCTAGATAGATACCACTTATCAAAGCTAAATCAAGATCAGACAAACTATTTAAATATTCCTATAACCCCTAAGAAAATAGAAGGCATTAAAAGTCTCTTAGCCAAAAAAAGTTCAGGGCCCAATGGTTTTAGTGCAGAATTCTACCAGAGGGAAAGAAAAATTTACACCAATCTCCCTTATTAACATCTGTGCAAAAATATTCAATACTCATAATTAAAGTCTTCATATTAAAGAGCTCAAAGATACAAGGCACATACCCAAAAACAATAAGGGAAATATACAGTAAGCCAATAGCCAACAGCAAATTAAATGGAAATAAATTTAAATCATGTCCACTAAAATCAGGGTCAAGACAAGGCTTCCTACTCTCTCCATATCTATTCAACACAGAACTTGAAGTTCTAACTAGAGCAACGAGACAGCTGAAGAAAACCAAGAGGATACAACTTGGAAAGGAAGAAGTCAAAGTACCACTATTTGCAGATTATATGATACTATATATAAATAACTCCTTAAAATTCTACCCGGGAATTCCTACGGCTAATAAACACCTCCATCAAAGTGGCTGGATAAAAATTTAACTGAAAGAAAGAAAGAAAGGAAGGAAGGAAGGAAGGAAGGAAGGAAGGAAGAGAGTAGCCCTCCTGTATACAAATGACAAAGGGGCTGAGAAAGAAATTAAGGAAACAACAGCCTTGACAATAGCCACAAATAATATCAAATATCTTAGTGTAACTCTAACCAAGGAAGTGAAAGACCTGTATGACAAGAACTTCAAGTCTCTGAAAAAATAAATTTACGAAGATATCAGAAGATGGAAAGATCTCCCATGCTAATGGTTTGTTGGATTAACATAGTAAAAATGGCTATCTTACCGAAAGCAATCTATAGATTGAATTCAATGCCCATTAAAATATCAACACAATTCTTTACATACCTTGAAAGAACAATTCTCAACTTTCTATGGAAAAACAAAAGACCAGGATAGCTAAAAAAACAATCCTATATAATAAAAAATTTTCTACAGATATCACCATCCCTGATTTCAAGCTGTATTACAGAGCAATAGTAATAAAATTACATGTTATTGGCATAGAAAAAGACAGGTTGATCAATGGAATTGCATCAAAGACTGAGAAGTAAACCCACATACCTACAGACTTTTGATTTTTGACAAAGAATCCAAAACTATGAAATGGACAAAAAGGAAGCATCTTCAACAAATGGTGTTGGTCTAACTGGGTGTCTACATGTAAAAGAATACAAATGGATACATATTTATCATCTTGCACAAAACTCAAGTCCAAGTGGATCAGAGAACTAAACATAAGAGCAGTTATACTAAATTTAATGGAAGAAAAATTGGGGAAGAGCCTTGAGCTCATTGGCACAGTAGACAATTTCCTGAACAGAACACTAACAAATCAGGCACTAAGATCAACAATTAATAAATGGGACCTCATAAAACAGAAAAGCTCTGTAAGGCAAAGGACTCTATCAGTAGAACAAAATGGCAGCCAACAGAATGGGGAAAGATCTTCACTAACCCTACATCTGACAGAGCGTTTATATATACAATATATAGAAAGATATCAAGAAATCAGACACCAACAAACCAAAAAAGCTATAAAATGGAGTACAGCGCTAAATAGAGAATTCTCAACAGAGGAATCTGGAATGGCTTAGAAGCACTTAAAAAACTTTCAATGTCCTTATTCATCAAGGAAATACAAATCAAAATGACCCTGAGATTCCATCTTATACCCATCAAAATGGCTATGATCAAAAACTCAAGAGACAGCTCATGCTGGTGAGGTTGTAGAGAAAGGGGAACACTCCTCCATTGCTCATGGGAGTGTAAATTTGTACAACCATTTTAGAAATCAATCTGGTGGTTTCAGAATACTGTGGATAATTCTACCTCAAGACACAGCTATAGCACTCCTGGGCATATACCCAAAAGATGTTCCACCATACCAGAATGACACTTGCTTAACTACGTTCACCAGCTTTATCTGTAGTAGTCAGAATCTGAAAACAACCTACATGTCCCTCAGCAAAAGAATGGATAAAGAAACTGTTGTACATTTACACAATGGAATATTAGTCAGCTATTCAAAACAAAGACATCTTGAAATTTGCAGGAAAATGGAAAGAAATAGAAAAAAATTCTGAGCAAGGTAATCCAAACTCAAAAAGACATGTTTGGTATGTACTCACTTGTTTGTTTGTTTGTTTCAAATCTTTAATTTATTTTTTTAAAAAAAATTTGTTCTCTTCATATCCAACTTGTAGCCCTCACTTATCCCCTTCTGGTCCCCACTTCCTCCTCTTCTAGACCTCATAAAGGGGGAGCCATTCTCCCTTATCATCTGACCTCAGCCTATCAAGTATTTTCTGGACTGTCTTCATCCTTTTCCTCTGTGGCTTCACAAGGCCACCCCACCAAGTCAAGGAGTGGCACCAGAGTCCATGTCAGAAGTAGCCCCTACCTCCATATTATACAACCCATAAAGAGACTGTTCTGCCAATCGACTACATATGAGCAGGGTGTCTAGATCCTCACCATGCAGCGTCCTTGGTTGGTATATCAGTCTCTGCAGCACCCACCACACCCCAAGCCCAGATTTGTTGGCTCCATTGGTCTCCTTGTGGAGCTCCGGTTCTCTCTAGGTCCTTCTATGCCCCAACTCTTCCATAAGACTCCCTGCACTCCACCCCAAAGTTTGGCTGTGAGTCTCAGCATCTGCTTTGATCCCCTGCTGGACGGTAGGCTCCTCTCCTGTTCCTTCTTTTCACCTGCTTCCAGTGTCTATTCTATTTGCACTTCTGAATGAGAATTAATCATTCTACCTAGGGTCTTCCTTGTTATTTATCTTCTTTAGGTTTCTGTATTGCATTGTGGATATCCTGTATTATGTAGCTAGTATCCACTTATAAGTGAGTATATACCATGTGTGTCTTTAAGTGGATTAAAAATGTCAACATAAAACCATACACACTAAATCTCTTAGAAGAAAAAGTATAGAAGAGCCTTGAACTCACTGGCACAGGAGACAACTTCCTGAATAGAACACCAACAGCTCAGGCTCTAAGATAGACAATTAATAAATGGAACCTAATTAAACCAAAAGGATTCTGTAAGGCAAAGGACACTGTCAACAGAACAAAATGGCAGCCAACAGAATGGAGAATTATCTTCATCAACCCTTCATATGATAGAGGGCTAATATCCAAAATATGTAAAGAACTCAAGAAACTAAACACCAACAAACCAAATGATCCAATTTTAAAATGGGGTACGGAGCTAAACAGAGGATTCTCAACAAAGGAATATCGAATGCCTAAGAAACATTTAAAGAAATTCTCAATGTCGCTAGTCATCAGGGAAACACACATCAAAACAACTCAGAGATTCTACCTTATACCCAGAATGGCTAAGATAAAAAACTCAAGTGACAGCATATGTACTCACTTATAATTGGATATTAGTCATAAAGTAGATAACCATGCTACAATGCACAGACCCAAAGAAACTAAGTTACAAGAAGGGCTCAAGGGCAGATGCTTGAATTTCCCTCAGAAGGGGAAATAGAAGAGACATTAGAAGTGGATGGACGGAATGAACTCTGTAGAAAATGGGATGTAGAGGGGAGCAATGGTAGGGATTAGGAGTGAGACATAGGAAGAGAGGGGGGCACCTCTGGGAATTGCTAGGGACCTGAGATAGAGAAGGCCCAGGGAAATCTATGGAGATAATCCTAGGGGGAAATCCTACCAGCAGGGGATATGGAAGCTGAAGTAACCATGTCCTGTAGCCAGGCAAGTCTTCCAGTGGAGGGATAAGAACACCAGTCCACCCACAAAACCTTTGACCCAAAATTTGTCCTGCCTATAAGATGTACAGGGACAAAGACGGAACAAAGATTGAGGGAATGACCAACCAAAGATGGCCCTACTTGATACCCATCCCATGGGAGAGGACCAGTCCCTGACACTATTAATGTTACTCTGCTTTGTGTATAGACATGAACCTGACATTAACTCCTCTGAGAGGCCTTACCCAGGATCTTATGGAAACAGATGGAGGGACCCACAGCCAGACATTGAACAGAGCTCAGGGAATCCTATGGAAGAGTTGGGGGAATGATTGAAGGAGCCGTAAGGGTCAAGGACTCCAAAGGAAGACCTACATGGGGGCTCACAGAGACTGAACCACCAACCAAACAGCATTCATGGACTGGTCCTAGGCTCCCTGCAAATACGTAGCTGATGCACAGCCTGGTCTTTATGTGGATCCCTCAACAACTGGAACGGGGCCCCCTCTGACTTTGATGTTTCCTTGGATCCTGTTCCCCTATTGGGATGCCTTGTCTAACCTCAAAGGGAGAGGACTTAATATGCCAGTGTTGGTACCCAACTCAACTAACTTTGTTTCTAGTAGGGAAGGTTGTGAACCCAGGTATACTACCCAAAGGAACTGTCTAGGACCCACACAAGGCCTCCTCCCACTTTGGGCCTTACCTCTGTACATACGTGATATCTTACATCACACCTCCTGGGCTTAGTTCAAAACTCAAACTCAATTAATGAAGGCCTCAGCCACTGCAGTACAATGGATTGAATACCATGTTTTCTTAAGTGAGCTGATGGTGATGGATCAATTTTACCTCATGAAAGGCTATAGAACCCAAATAGAAAAAACAATTAGAGCTGGCCAGACTGTATATTGGTCTAGGTACATATCTCTTGGCAGCCAAGATCTCTCCAAAGTTCAGGTGGCCTGTGGTTAACAAGAGACACGGGGATGAAGGTTTCCATCACTTAAATGCAGAGATGCATCAGAACCCTAACCAAGTAAAAGAAGACATATCTTGTTCCATTAAACTGTGTTTGTGCAGATCAACCCAATCAGTGCCTTTTCTCTAAGAGAAGAATGTAAGGGCTACAACATATACATATACATATATATATATATATATATATATATATATATATATATATTCAAAGACAAGTTGTTCTGAAGGCCTTAAAGCACATAAATATCACCACAGCTGATGTGTTCTCTGAACAGTCGGTAACGAAGCACTTCCCAACTTAATATGGAAACAAGGGCTGAAGAAGAACCTGCTTCTCAGCCTCCATATCTCAAAAGCACTGTCAAACAGTGCAGGGAGAATCTGGGTCACAGCCAGTCACACCTATGGATAGGTGTGGAAGCCACTGGCTTTTCTCAGTGAAAAGGAGGACAATGACACCATGCAGACATGTGAGGACCCATGACACTGTACAGATGTGTGAAGACCACCAATACAGATGGGTAAGAACAATGACACCTTAGAGACATGTGAAGACAATGACACTTACACACATCTGAGGATAAAGACACTGGACAAACACATGAGGGTCCATGTCACCACACAGATGTGTGAGGACAATGACACCTTAGAGACTTGTGAGGATCCACTAGGTAGATGAGCAAACACTGAGACACTGTCCACTACCACACTATTGGGAGCTCCTTCTAATTGTAGCCTAGGGAATTTCAAGTATGTTACACCACATTGTTCTTTATGACTACACACTGAGCTCCTGGTAAAATGCATATATCACTCTAGCGTAAATGCCAATACATTTTATTAAGTGAACTTTCTAAAACTTACACTTCTTGAATGATGTAAGAGATTTCTTTAGAGAATCAGCACTTTTGATGATTTTTTAAACACTCCAAGAACATTTTGGGGCTTACTTTATCGGAGAATCAACAGGAATATCACTCTGGATTTTCTCTCAACCTCTGATCAAGGTCAGAAACGGGAGGAAGTCAGATAGAGTCTGTTACAATGTTACCCCAATGAAGACAGTGAGCACATTATTATTGGACTTGTGCATACCTCTGGGGAAAACGTTTTTATTTATTTTTAAATTTTAATTTTTAAATAATTTATTCATATTACATCTCAATTGTCATCCTCTCATTTGTATCTTACCATTTCCCCCCTCATTTAGTCATCAGAGAAATTCAAATCAAACCAACGTTGAGATTCCATCTTACACCTATCAGAATGGCTAAGATCAAAAACTCAAATGACAGCACATGCTACAAAGGTTGTGGAGTAAAGGGAACACTCCTTCATTGCTAGTAGGAAGTACAAACTTGTACTCCCTTTTTGGAAATTAACCTGGTGCTTTCTCAGAAAATTGGGAATAGGGCTACCTCAAGATCTACCAATATATCTGAGAGATGCTCCACCACACAATAAGGACATACGATCAACTATGTTCATAGCAGCCTTATTTGTAATATCAAGAATCTGGAAACAACCTAGATGTCCCTCAGTTGAAGAATGGATAAGGAAAAAAGATTTTAAGTGCCATAAAGTCGTCCCTTAAATATTTCATCCCAGACAGAGCTGCCATTTGTGGAGCTCCAGAGCCGTGGTACAGGACCTCTGACTCCTCAGCTTGCTTCCTAGCTATCCAGTTTCAGTGACTTTTGCTCATATAATCAACCAGAACATGTCTCACCATGTTTTGAAATTACAATAAACAAGGAAAAATGGTCTCTTCATTTCCCAGGATGGCTCTTCTCAGAGATTTAGTATTAGCTGTAAGCTGGGTCTGAAATATAAAACTAGGCACTTACCAAACACCTCTCTTGCACAGGATAAACAAAGGGAAACTGCAGAGTCACTCTTAAGAATATATAAACATATTACGTGAGAAAGTCATACCCCACTCTCCACTCAACTGTGGAGAATGTTCTGACCATTGGCTAGATCTGGGAAGGGGTTTAAAGTTTACCTCCTGTATTATTGTCCTTGGCTGGTGGCTTAGTTTGAGCGGGACCCCTGGTGCCTCACATTTGACCATGTCCCCTGGAGGGGGAGACCTGGTAGCACTCAGAGGAAGGACAGCAGGTAGCCAAGAAGAGACTTGATACCCTATGAGAATATACAGGGGGAGGTAATCCCCCTCAGGAACAGTCATAGGGGAGGGGAATAATGGGAAAATGGGAGGGAGGGAAGAATGGGAGGATACAAGGGATGGGATAAACATTGAGATGTAACAAGAATAAATTAATAAAAAAAAAGAAAAAAAGAATATATAAACCTGTAATAATTCACACATACTTTCTATTTCCAATTTAGACATAGGGACATCAAATCTTTAGCCTCAGCCCTGTCACTAATCAGTGTGTGATTTTTTTTTCAATTCTGAAGTTTTATATTAAAAATCAAAACATATTCCATTTCACTGTCTTTTTTTTTTTAAGCAGTACAACTGCTACAGAACAACACTGTCAATGGGCTGCGTGAGGGGTGACGGGGACAGCATCAGAACAGCAGCGAGCTGTATGTACAGTTTCCCATGTGTCCCCAGACAGCCCCTCTCCGAGGCCTAAGATATCTCTCCCTGACACTCTGACCACCTATCACCAGGCTACTTCCTTTCTGCAGACTGGTTCTATCAACCCTACATCCCTGAGAAAGCAGGTGTCTTGAAGGCAACTATGAGCATGCTCAGGTCTCTGCTCTGCTGTATTGCCTCCACTGAAGAGCACCACTACCCTCTTCACCGCGCAACCCTTAATGACAGACATGCTCTAGGCAGCACTGACCCACCCCATGCCAAACAGCCCCCTCCCCCTGCTCAGGCTAAGATGAACTGCTGGAGTAGGACCAAAGCACCTCCTGAGTTTATCTGCAGCTGCAGCAGTCATCCCTCCTCACCCCCTGTTCTGTGCATACAACTCCACATAACTTTAGGAGGGAAAGGGTTAAAAATGGATTCGTTTCTGCTTTCCTTTTTAATTCTTTTTATATAGACAAGTGTCTTTCTCTGTAGCAGAGGCTGACCTTAAATTCATAGCAATTTTCCTGCTTCAGCCTCTAAGTACTGGGATTGCAAGTGTTAGAGATCTCATTCAACTAAATGTCTGCTTTGTAAGAAAAGATGACTCCACGTGGTGTCGCTAATGGACCAGTGAAGAGATTCCTCTGGCCTCCCAATAGGCTCCACCTCCAAAGCAAGCTATTTTATAGATTTTTTTTATTGATGTTAGATGTAAGAGACTCACCCAGGGTGCCTTCTGCATACTAAGCAATATGGCCATTGCACCACAACCCTAGCCCCATACAGACACTTTTCTAACTATAGAAGAAATTGAGAATTAACTAGCAACAAGCCTCAATATTTGATTACATATGTAAGTGTAGAGCTGGTTCATCAAATCCCTGTTCTGGCCCTCAGCCCAATGCATTTCACCTAAGGCATCATCTACTTCCTTCTTAATGTTGATTAAACACTTAGACAGGTAACGTCCAGCTGCTGTATCCAGGTGACCCCCCTTCTCGGAAGCCTCTCCATGCTCCATTGTTGGCGCCTTCACAGCTTACCATGACCTCCATCCCTCCCCCTTTCCTTACTCCTTTCATTCTCCATGGCTTCTGGAGTTTCCCCCTGGCACAGTGGTTCCTGTCTGAGGCCATGGCCACCAAGAGTGGCAGACTCACCTTCGGGCACAGCAAGCCCACACAAGGCACTCTCTTGGGGGCATGGGGCCATATCTTGGCTACTGTTCAACTCTTTGGGAGTGGGGTTTCTCTCCTCCGAGGCTAAGAAAACATCCTCAGGAGCTTGAGGCACCTCCCTTAGTTGTCTCATTTGCTCTCTTCCTCTCTTTCTTCAGCTCTCTATTTTCAAGTTTAGACATAGGAACATCAAATCTTTAGTCTCAGCCCTGTCACTAATCAGTGTGTGATTTTTTTAAAAAGTCAATGTTTAACCTATAAAATAAGTTAAACTGATCATTCTCATTGCTTCTTTCCATTTCTAAAACATGTTACCAGCATTTAGTGACTGTGGTAATTCATGTAAATTCTTTCAAGAAAAAAAATTACATTAATAAAATCATATATGCCTTGGAAAACCAAGGAAGAGTTTACTCAGCCAATCAAGTTTTAAAGCATGCACTTAGCTAATTTACATACAAAACTGCAACCATTTTCAAGTCTGTTAAGTTGAAAAAATCAATATTTCACTAAAATGCACAGATCTCAGAAATATTCAATTGTTTTCTATGCATTTCAGGGGATTTTCTGATGATGGTTCATCATTTTATCACAGTATTTTGGCTTTGCTGCATAGGAAAATATTCCCAAATGAACCTGTTGTGAATTTCACAACTCCATCCTCATTTTTGATAAAGCACTCTGCCTGAACTTTGTATTTACAGGTGAAACCGGAAATTCACACACTGGCTGCCTCTACAGATAGCAATCTTGTTCCACAATGCTGGCCCCTACAAGCAGGCTTATGACTGGGCCTTCCCAGCTGTCAAACATGATGCTTTATCATGAAGAAAAAATATCTGTGCTCACATGGCTTACAGACAGTTTGAAAATGTCTGCCTGGCTTTCTAATGTTTTTCTGGGAAAACATGATAAACACAGTCTTTGGACACCTCCTAGTCTTTAACAATAGCAACTACTTGTTTAAATGATGTATGACTTAAATTAATGTAGAATGGTTTTATTTTTTGAGACAAGGTCTCCCTGTGGAGCTGGGAACTCACTATGAAGACCAAGTTGGCACCAAAAGCACATCCATCTCCCTGCCTCTGCCTCCCAAGAATGGAGACTAAAGGTGTGCACTGCCATGCCCAGCCTATAGATAGATGATGATTTTTAAAGTACTTCATGATCAAGTACATTTTCTGCTGAGAATTCTTTGTAGACTAAGTTGAAAAATAAATGATCAGAATAAAACAGCACTAGAATTTTAGAATTTAATTCATACATGTAACTAGAAAAGCATTCTGAAAACCATGAAATATCCTAAAATGTAATTTTTGAAATAATTTATCAAACTTTTAAAGTAAATAACAGTGGCAACCAGTTCCAAGAAAGCTTCAAGCAGATACAGCTAGCTAAAGCTAGAAAATAATCTTAAATTTTGCTTAAAGCATAAAAGTAAGAGAAACTGAACTTGGGCTATTTCTTGTAAATGTGCATATTAGAGGAAGATGAATCTTGTGTCCAACCACACTGCAGCAGACACCTATCAGACACCTATTTATATAACGAGTGCTTTTCCCATAGCAAAGAACCACGGAAGGGAACTTACATAACTGCAGCCACCAGTTACCACTGTGCTTTAGCTCTGTGACCATCCGGTTGAGAACCTCCCTTTGCACATCCCAAGTCACTTCTGATCTGGAACTGCCCAGATTATAAATTGACATTTGCTCTAAGAAACCAATAAAATTTATTATCCTTCAATTCCCCTTTTACAATGATATGCAATGGTTGGCAGCATCGTCACAGTTACCGCCTAGGTGATTTAGTTGAAACTTCTTAATGCAGTACCACGAGGGAACCCGAGGTCAATGGAAGAAAGAACACAACACACTTCAGGAAAACCATGCATTAGCTAGGTCTTTCCTAGGTCTTTCTCTGCACACATTAAAATGCTACAGCTGGGTATAACTGTTTAAAACTGGGATAAAACCATTAGCAAATACTTGGATGTTTGAATCAGAACATGTGTTTTAATCTTATGGCAAAAGCCTGTGAGATTTTCTGGTCTCTCAAGGCTTGCCACAATGTGTAAACATTCCATATGTCTATGAAATGTACTTATTATCAATACAAGACTCTTTTCTATCTAACATTTAAATATTTAGGCCAATTTCCTTGAGCTAATAATATTTATTATACTAAGGTGACAGAGTTCTTTGTAATGTTAGAATTAAGCTTCTATATAATTGCTTAAAAGGTGCAGTGGCACACACCTGTAATCCCAGCACCCAGGAGGCAGAGACAGGCAGATCTAATGTGAGTTTGAGGCCAGCCTGATGTACAACTTGAGTCCACGACAGCCAGGGCTACACAGAGAAACCCTCTCTCTGGAATAAAAATAAAAATAAAAATACCGATCGTATTCCAAGATGGTGTCGACCAGTATGCACCATAGCTGATCTACTCCAAGGAGACCAGGGACATGAATGGAGCCACAGACTGCTGGATATTGAGAACTGTAGGTGAGTAGGGCCCCAAACTCAACAGACCACCAGTGGGTCTAACCCCGGGACAAGCAACAGCACGGAGGTGCTAAATGCACTCCCCAAACTCTGAAATGGAATCCAAAACTGAGCTGCAGCGGGCACATAAAACACAAACTCGCCATTTGGGGAAGGGATTTTCCCCAGTGAATAGTGTAAAACTACGATTGAACCTCTCCATTCACACCACGCCAAACTGCGGCGGTCACCTGCCTAGCCCGAGTGGAAATACAGGTGGCGGGACTCACCAAGACCAGCTAGAACTGGCGTGTAGCTTGCGGACTGCATCCTCGGCCCAATCTGAAGCCAGACACAAAGGATTGACCATGCAAACAGGGGCAGTTAGAAACCAGCATGGACTGCTCCCACAGCCAATTGGGACCACCCACATTATCGGGAGACATGGGTCTTGCTTGTGGTGTCTAACTGCTGATCTAAAGCGATCTGGGAGCATCCTGGCTTTCACTGGTGGAAAGAGTAGATACAGGGGATTCCTGCCAGTGGTCTGAATTTCCATTGTCCCCAGCCACCCTCCCGGGCAGCTAGAACTGACCCGGCACTCCCTAAACAATAGAACCTAGCTGGGTCCATTCTTGCAGGTGCGACAGGACCTCTCACGATATAGGGAGCCATGGGTCATGCTTGCAGGGTCTAACTGCTGACCTAAAGTGATCTGGGAGAATCCTGGCTTTCACTAACAGAAAGAAAAGATACAGGGGATTCCTGCCAGTGGTCTGAATTGCCATTGTCGCCAGCCATCTGCCCGGGATGCTGGCACTGACCTGGCACTCCTCAAACAACAGAACGTAGGTGGGTCCATTTTTGTGGGAGCAACAGGGCCTCCCATGATACAGGGAGCTGTCGGTCATGCTTGCAGGGTCTAACTGCTGATCTAAAGCAATCTGGGAGTGTCCTGGCTTAAAGGGGCATGGAAATTGCTGCCTCCATGGATACTGCCAGTGGCCTGAAACCATAATATCTCAGGCCCACTAGGCACTGATCCTGTAATCTGCAACAGGCAGATCCTCCCTGGGTCAGCTCCTGCAGACCCAGGAAGAACTCCCAAATTCATGGGAGAGGCTGGACGCTCCTACAGAGTATAGAGGCAGAGCTAAAAGACAGGTGCAGCCCAGAAGATCTGATCGACCTGGGGTCTTGGCTACAAAGCAACAGGAAGGACAGGCAGCTGGGATCAACCTACACAACCAGAGGGCTTGTGTGCTGACTTTATCTAGATCTCAAAACTGCTGTTCTGAATTATAGTAGTACGGTGAAAAGGCCCAAACAGAAACCTACTTTGCATGACTCAGCCTGGAGCCTAAGGTATTGAGAAAAATCTCCAGGAGTAGAATCTGAATCACCTGCCTGGTCCAGGGAAATACTCCCTGATCCCCTCAGGCAAGGGCACCCTACCTATAATCAGGCATCAACTATCCACTCTCAAACAGGGAAGGTCACTACAAACCACTTCCCAGCACCAGAGTCATCAAAATGACAAGAGGACAGCGAAAAAATGCTAACAAAAACCAAAACAGGTTGGCATCTCCAGATCCCAGCAATCCCAATGAAAACAAGCTGGAGAACCCAACGGCAATTGATATACAAGAAAATGAACTCAAGTCCTTAGTAAGTAAGATGATAAGGGAAGAAACAAATATAATCTATAAACAAATGCAGAAGGAGGCAAACAAGAGGACTGAGGATTTAAAAGAGTCATATAAAGAGGCATTTGAAGAATTTCAGAAAAATACAAATAACCAGATGAAGGAAATTATTAAAACAGTTCAAGACCTGAAGATCAAAATGGAAACTATCATAAAGGAACACACGGAAGAAAAACGTGATTGAGAAGCATCAGAAAAGAAAGCAAGCATCTCAAAGGTCGCCTTAACTAACAGATTGCAAGAAATGGAAGAACGCATATTGGGATTTGAAGATACAGCCGCAGAACTGGAAACATCCATTAAGGGAAATTCTAAATCTGAAAAGTGCCTGACATAGAGCATTCAAGAAATCAAAGACACAATGAAAGGCAAAACTTAAGAGTAATAGGGATAGAGGAAAGAGAAGGAAATTGACTCCACAGCCCAGAAAATATCTTTAATAGAATCATAGAAGAAAATTTCCCCAATTTGAAGAAGGAGATGCATATGAGCATACAAGAGGCATACAGAACACCAAATAGAGTAGACCTGAAAAGAAAATCTTCCCACCACATAATAATAACACAAAATACACAGAAGAAAGAAAAAAATATTAAAAGCGGCAAGAGAAAAAGGCCGAGTAACATATGAAGGCAAACCTACCAGAATTACTCCAGACTTCTCAGCAGAGACCATGAAAGCCAGAAGGGCCTGGACAGAGGTTATGCAAACCCTAAGAGAACAGAGATACCAGGCAAGATTACTATACCCAGTAAAATTATCAATAAACATTGATGGAGAAAACAAGATATTCCATGACAAAAACAAATTCAAACAGTACTTAGCCACAAATTGGGCTTTACAGTAGTTACTAGAAGGAAAACTCCACCCCAATGGGTCCAACTACAACCAAAACTACATAGGAAATAGGTAACTATACCATCGCAAAAGTCACAACCTCAAAAAATTTCGACTATTACAAATACCAAAAATGAAGGGACTTAGCAATCACTGGTCATTAATATCTCTCAACATCAATGGTCTCAATTCTCCAATAAAAAGGCATAGAGTAACTGAGTGGATGCATAAACATGACCAACATTCTTCTGCCTTCAAGAAACACATCTCAACCACAAGGACAGACATTGCCTCAGAATAAAAGGCTGGGGTAAAATATTCCAAGCAAATAGTCACAAGAAACAAGCTGGGGTAACCATTCTAATATCTAATAAAATAGACTTTCAATGAAAATTAATCAAAAGGGATAAGGATGGACACTTCGTATTTGTCAAAGGTAAAGTCACTCAAGACAACATTATGATTTTGAACATCTATGCTCCTAATACAAGGGCTCCCACATTTGTAAAAGAGTTATTAACAAAGCTTGAACCACTCATTTATACCCACACATTAATAGTGGAAGATTCAACACCCCCACTTTCACTCAAGGATAGGTCTTTGAATCAAAAACTAAGCTGGGAAATAACTCATTAACCAATGTCATGAATCATATGGATTTAACAGATATCTACAGAACTTTCCACCCAAACGACAAAGGATTATAACTTTTTCTCAGCACCCATGGAACGTTCTCTAAAATTGATAACATAGTTGGTCACGAAACAAACCTCAACAGATATAAAAAGACTGAAAAATACCTTGTATCTTATCAGATCACCATGGTCTAAGGCTGGACTTCAACAGCAACAGAAATAACAAAAAGCATACTAACATGTGGAAAACTAAACACTTTCTACTTAATGACACTATGGATCATGAAGAAGAAATAAGGGAAGAAATAAAAGACTTCCTGAAATTCAATGAAATGATGGAACAACATACCCCAAATTTGTGGGACACCTTGAAAGCAAGTGCTAAGAGGAAAATTCATAGCACTAAGTGCCTTTAAAAGAAAGTGGAAACATCCCACATAAACAACTTAACAACACATCTGGAAGCTTTAGAAAAAAAAAAAAAAGAAGCAAGAAACACCCAAGAGGAGTAGATGCCTAGAAATAATCAAACTCAGGGCTGAAATCAATAAATTAGAAACAAAGAGAACGATCCAAAGAATCAATAAAACCAAGAACTGGTTTTTTGAGAAAATTAACAAGATAGACAAACCGTTAGCCAATCTAACTAAAAGACAGAGAAACACTATCCAAATAAACAAAATCAGAAATAAAAAGGGAGACATAACAACAGACACCAAAGAAATACAACGAATCGTTAGATCCTACTTTGAAGGCATTTATGCCACAAAATTTGAAAATCTAAGGGAATTGGACAAATTTCTCGACCGATTCCATTTGCCAAAATTGAACCAAGACCAGCTAAACAAATTAATTAGCCCTATTTTGCTTATAGAAATAGAAGCAACCACTGATAGTCTCCCAACCAAAAAAAGCCCAGGGCCAGATGGTTTCAGGGCAGAATTCTTCCAGTCCTTCCAAGAGGGAGCTAATACTGATACTATTCAAGCTATTCCGAAAGGTAGAAATGGACGGAATATTACCAAATTCCTTCTATGAGGCCATAGTCACATTGATACCTAAACCCCACAAAGACCCAACAAAAAAAGAGAATTTCAGACCAATTTCTATTATGAACATTGATGCAAAAATACTCAACAAAATACTCGCAAAGCGAATACAACAGCATATCAAAGATATCATTCACCATGACCAGGTAGGCTTCATTCCAGGCATGCAGGGATGGTTTAACATACGGAAGTCCATCAATGTAATCCACCATATAAACAAACTGAAAGAGAAAAACCACATGATCATCTCTGTAGATGCAGAAAAAGCATTTGACAAAATCCAACACCCATTTATGTTTAAGGTTCTGGAGAGAGTGGGAATGCAAGGCACTTATCCAAACATAATAAAGGCTATATACAGCAAACCAATAGCCAACATTAAATTAAATGGAGAGATACTCAAGGAAATTCCTCTAAAATCGGGGACCACACAAGTCTGCCCACTTTCCCCATATCTCTTCAATATAGTTCCTGAAGTTCTAGCCAGAACAATAAGTCAACAAAAGGAGATCAAGGGATCCAAATGGGAAAGGAAGAAGTCAAATTATCCCTATTTGCAGATGATATGATAGTGTATATAAGTGACCCCCAAAATTCCACCAGAGAACTCCTACAGCTGATAAACACCCTCAGCAAATTGGCAGGATACAAAATCAGCTCAAAAAAGTCAATAGCTTTCCTATATACAAATGACAAACAGGCAGAGTAAGAAATTAGGAAAATTACTCCCTTCATGATAGCCGCAAGCAATATAAAATATCTAGGAATAACCCTAACCAAGCAAGTGAAGGACCTATTTGAAAAAAACTTTAAATCTCTGAAGAAAGAGATTTGAAAATAACATCAGAAGATGGTGGGATCTACCTTGTTAGTGGATCGGGAGAATTACCATAGTAAAAATGGCCATCTTACCAAAAGCTATTTACAGATTCAATGCAATCCCTATCAGCATACCTACAAAATATTTTGAAGATATTGAAAGAACAATTCTTAACTTTATATGGAGAAACAAAAAGCCCAGAATAGCAAAAACAATCCTATACAATAAAAGATCCTCTGGAGGAATCTCCATACCTGATCTCAAGCTGTACTATAGAGCAACAGTAATTAAAACAGCATGGTACTGGCACAGCAATAGGCTAGTGGATCAATGGGATCGAACTGAAGACCCAGAGATGAATCCACACACATTTGGTCACTTGATTTTTGACAAAGAAGCCAAATCCATTCAATGGAAAAATGACAGCATCTTCAACAAATAGTGCTGGTCTAACTGGATGTCTGCATGTAGAAAAATGCAATTAGATCCCTATTTGTCACATGCACAAAACTCAAGTCCAAGTGGATTACAGACCTCGCCCTAAAACCAGAGACATTAATCCAATTAGAGGAAAAAGTGGGGAAGAGTCTGGTACACATAGGCACAGGAGACAACTTCCTGAAACAGAACACCAACAGCCCAGGCCTTAATGTCAACAATTAATAAATGGGACCTCATGAGGCTGAGAAACTTCTGTAAGGCAGGTGACACTGCCAAGAGAACAAAGCGACAGCCTACAGACTGGGAAAAGATCTTCACCAACCATTCATCTGACAAAGGTCCAATATCCAAAATATAAAAAGAATTCAAGAAAGTAAACAGCACCAAACCAAATAACCCAATTGAGAAATGGGGCTCAGAACTAAACAGAGAATTCTCAACAGAGGAATATCAAATGGCTGAGAAACACTTAAAGAAATGCTCGACCTCCTTTGTCATCAGAGAAATGCAAATCAAAACGACACTGAGATTCCATCTTACACCCATCAGAATGGCTAAGATCAATAACTCAACTGATACCACATGCTGGCGAGGATGTGGAAAAAGAGGAACACTCCTTCATTGCTGGTGGGAATGCAAACTAGTACAACCACTTTGGAAATCTATCTGGCGCTTTCTCAGAAAAATGGGAATAGGGCTTCCTCAAGACCCAACTATTCCACTCCTTGGAATATACCCAGAAGATGCCCTACCACACAACAGGGACATATGCTCAACCATGTTCATAGCAGCCTTATTCATAATAGCCAGAACATGGAAACAGCCTACGTGTCCCTCAGTAGAAGAATGGATAAAGAAACTGTGGTACATTTACACTATGGAATACTACTCAGCTATTAAAAACAAGGAATTTCTGAAATCTGTGGACAAGTGGATTGAACTAGAAATGATCATAATGAGTGAGTTCACCCAGAAGCAAAAAGAGTTAAATGGTATATACTCACTTATATCGAGACACTAGTCCAAGGGGTACGTCCCCATGAAAAACTTTACCTACCAGGAAAGTGGGTCAGAGGGAAGGACATCCTATTTAGACTTTAGGTGTGAGAAACCTGGGAAAATGAGGAAATAGAAGGATCCAGAGGGTCCTGGAAAACTACAGGCGGGCCTGGGCTCTGGGGTCCTCCTCAAACTATGGCACCAGCCGTAGGAAAATATAGGCAGTAAACTTCGAATCCCTACCTAGACTAGCTGATGGACAGGACATTCTCCACCATTAAGTGGAGAAGGATATCTGACTTTCACACAAACTCTGGTGCCCCATATTTGACCATGTCCCTTGGATGGGGATGCCTGGTGGCACTCAGAGGAAGGATAATAGGTCACCAAGAAGAGACTTGATACCCTATGAGCATATACAGGGGGAGGAGGTCCCCCACAGTCACAGACATAGGGGAATAGGGGGAGGAAGCGGGAGTGAGGGAGAAATGGAAGGATACAAGGGATGGGTTAACAACAGAGATGTAATATGAATGAATTAATAATAAAAAAAGAAAAATAATAAAAATAAAAATACCTAGTTTTCATCTATTTGATGTTTTAAATTTTCTTCATAGACCATTATTAAAAATGCAACAGCCTTCATTTATTTTTGTTTGTCCTGTTTGAGGCATAAGAAAGACAATTTGCCATACTATTAAACACAAAGCTTAAAAAAAGAAAGGTCCACTAAGTCAGATAGAAGAAAAAGTGGAGAAGAGCCAGAAACACATTGGCACGGGAGACAACTTCCTGAACAGAACACCAACAGCCCAGGCCTTAATGTCAACAATTAATAAATGGGACCTCATGAAGCTGAGAAGCTTCTGTAAGGCAGGAGACACTGTCAAGAGAAGAAAGCGACAGCCTACAGACTGGGAAAAGATCTTCACCAACCCTACATCTGACAAAGGTCTAATATCCAAAATATATAAAGAACTCAAGAAATTAAACACTGAGAAGAGACTTGATACCCTATGAGCATATGCAGGGGGAGGTAATCCCCCTCAGGAACAGTCACAGGGGAGGGGAATAAGGGGAAAATGGGAGGGAGGGAAGAATGGGAGGACACAAGGGATGGGATAACCATTGAGATGTAACAAGAATAAATTAATAATAAAAAATTTTAAAAAAAGAAATTAAACACCACCAAACCAAATAACCCAATTGAGAAATGGGTCTTGGAACTGAACAGAGAATTCTCAACAGAAGAATATCAAATGGCTGAGAAACACTTAAAGAAATGCACAACCTCCTTAGTCATCATGGAAATGCAAATCAAAACAACTCTGAGATTCCATCTTACACCCATCAGAAAGGCTAAGATCAAAAATTCAAGTGACACCACATGCTGGCGAGGATGTGGAGAGAGAGGAACACTCCTTCATTGCTGGTGGGAATGCAAACTAGTTCAGCCACTTTGGAAATCTATCTGGTGCTATCTCAGAAAACTGGGAATAGGGCTTCCGCAAGACCCAGCTATTCCACTCCTTGGAATATACCCAGAAGATGCTCCAGCACACTACAAGAAAATTCGTTCAACCATGTTCATAGCTGCCTTATTCATAATAGCCAGAACATGGAAACAGCCTACGTGTCCTTCAGTAGAAGAATGGATAAAGAAACTGTGGTACATTTACACTATGGAATACTACTCAGCTATTAAAAACAAGGAATTCCAAAAATTTGTGGACAAATGGATTGAACTAGAAATGATCATAATGAGTGGGTTAACCCAGAAGCAGAAAGAGTTAAATAGTATATACTCATTTATATCTGCACACTAGCCCAAGGGGCATGTCCCATGAAAGCCTTCACTTACCAGGAAACTGGGACAGAGGGGAGGGCATCCTATTGGGACTCTAGATGAGAGAAGCATGGGGGAATGGCAAAGTTGAAGGATCCAGAGGATCCTAGAAACCTACAAGTAGAACATTATGATAGGCAGATTTGGGCCCAGGGGTCCCGCTCAAACTATGGCACCAAGGACAATACAGGCTGTAAACTTCAAACTCCTACCCAGATCTAGCCAATGGACAGGACATTCTCCACAGTTGAGTGGAGAGTGGGGTCTGCCTTTCACACGTACTCTGGTGCCTCATATTTGACCACGTCCCCTGAATGGGGAGACCTGGTGGCACTCAGAGGAAGGATAGCAGGCTACCAAGAAGAGACTTGATACCCTATGAGCATATACAGGGGGAGGAGGTCCCCCTCAGTCACAGTCATAGGGGAGAGGAGTAAGGGGAAAATGGGAGGGAGGGAGGAATGGGAGGATACAAGGGAGGGGATAACCATTGAGATGTAATATGAATAAATTAATAAAATAAAATTTAAATAAAAAAGGTCTTCAGAAGGCAGTGGTTCTGCAGAGTAAAAGTACAGGTGTCATTTCCTCAAAAAGATGCAGAAATTATTCTTGTGATAAAAATAGACTAGCAATTTATATGACCATGATTTAAGCAACTAAAAATTAACTTGTATAACTTATTTATCCTAAACAGCCTGCAATAGCACTTTCAAAGTATTGGAGGTAAACCTTGTGTTACAATTGAGTTTTATGGGTCCAATACCTCATATACATCTTAGGCACAGCAGGTAGATATGATTCTATAGAAAGTAAGGTAAAATAGTTAGACAAGGTCTTCAAGACCTCAGAGACCTACATAATATGGCATTTAAAAATGTTTTTATTATTTTAAAGATTCACTGACAATGAGACAGGTTAACTCCTGGCAACACCCAGCCTACCTCAAAGAGGATGATGAGCATCAGAGAACCTCCTTATGGAGATGACTTCAAACGTGGCAAACAAGCCACTGGACAAAATGTCCTAGTTTCTACCACAGACAGAATTCTGCTTTAAAATGAGCAAGCTTAGATTCAGGCAGAGTTGATGGCTGAACTCTGCTAAGACAGGGTAAGCAAGTCCTCAATAGTTCCTGCATCACAAATATGTCTGTCAGATATATTGGTTCAGAAGGCTGAAGATGATGCTCCAACATTATAGAGAGTGTTGGGTGACTGTTCAGGTAGTAAACTGTCTTAGTCACATTTTTCATTTTGGAAGCTGCCAACCTGCACTTCCAATTCATTCTAGTATTTAAGTTTTATTCCTTCTCAAGTCTCTGATGAAGTTGAAGACCAGATAGTTTAGTTTTATAATTAAACTTAGTTGTTTAGGGGTGAAGATGTTTTAGGTCCAGATAAATGTTTTAGGTTGACAAAGATGAGATATGATAGATATTGATTTACATTCAGAATTTTAGATGCACAAAGATAGGAAAGATGTTTTCTTCAAGGCTGTCAAATACAAATAGCCAAAACACTAAGAATGTAATACTTATATAATTATTGACTGTGTCAGGGTTCTTCTTGCTGTAGGTGGTTTATTTTCTATATGTGTATAATTATAAATATATATGTAAAAAGTAAAAAATGTTTTAAAAAGATGCAGAAATTAAGACGTGCTCTACTGTGAGCACAAGTTCTTTGTCTTAGGATTGCTGTTACTATGACAAACATGATCAAAAGCAATTTGAGGATGAAAGAATTTGCTTCATCTTATAGCTTGTAGTTCATCATGAAAGGAAGTCAGGACAGAAACTCAAGGCAAAATCTGGAGGCAGGAGCTGCGGCAGGGCATGGAGGGGTGCTGCTTACTGGCTTGTTCCCCATGACTTGCTCGGCCTGCTTTCTTCAACAGCTTAGGACCACCTGCGCAGGGGTGATACCACAAAGGGCCGGGTCCTCCTAAGTCAATCAGTAATCCAGAAGATGCCCTATAAGCATGTCCACAAGTCAGTGGTGGGTGGGTGCCTTCTCAATTGAAGTTCCTTCTTCCCAAATGACTTAGCTTTATCAAGCTGACAAAAGACCAACCAACAAACTCAGATTTACCAAGACTAGGTTTTACAAAGAATAAGCAATCTCTTTAATAGTGAGTCATCAGTGTTTGTGATTTGGACCAGAAATATGTCTTGACATTACCTAGCAACAAAAGATCAGTCAATAGAAGTATTTATTTAAAGTCTGAGCCAGATATTTCCCCCAAACTATGGTAAGGAATATGAAAGTTCTTTCTACTCCTCATTTCTTGTCTTCTTTTCTTCTCCCTATCTCTGTGATATAAATGAATATGTACACATGTGAGCAGGTGGGGTGGGTGCATGCAAGCTTGAGAATGTCTGTGTGTTACTGTAGGCATGTGCTACTACAGTGTCCATGTGGGAGTTACAAGACAAACCTTGGATGTCTGCTGTTCCCTTTCCACCATACTGAAGACATGACCACTCTACTGCTACATAAGCTCGTGTAACTGGCCTTGAAGATTCTGTAGCTGCCCCGTCTCTGCCTCCCATCTCTTAGGAGGTGTGTGCTTGGATCACTATGATATCCTCCTTTTACATAGTTATAAGATCCAAACTCAGGTTGTCAGGCTTATTGGCATATGCTTTACCTATTGAGTCATCTCTCTAACCTGAAAAGTTCTGGTACACATTAACTTACATTAAATGGTCTGAAACGTATTGCAATAAATAAATCAGTTTGATTTTTAGCTCAGTATTTTCTAAAGTCACTTGACCATAAAATCTTTCACTCATAAGAACTACCATCCTTTTTCAAAAAGGTCTTTAAAAGCTCTGGGATACAAGGAAGAACACTAAAGTTTCTTTCTATATTGGATATCAAAATATTAAATGATTTATTTGTAAAATCTATACATTTCCAGTTTTTTGTAGATCTAAGTCCTTTATGTCCTCCCCTGTCTCATAGCAGAGGTCAGGAGAAACTGGTAAATGTAAGCACAACCTCTGTGTAGCCAGATGAACACTCTCACATTCACTAAGGCATTGTGCAGGGCACTGTTAGCAAGTTGTTTTGTCTAGCATCTCTGAATTTGTAACAGCAAGTCATACTTTTTATCTTATAATTCAAAATTGATATCTATATGATCATTTTATGGACCTCCTGCCTTTCAAAACTGTCTATAATCATTTTGACCTAAGGTATTCAACACTGGGCATATCTGTATAATTCTTGTAGCCTATTCCAGAAGTCAAAAATCAATTTGCACTTCTAGACGTGTCTTATATTACTACTACACATACCCTTGTTAAGGTGGAATTCTTTGTAACATACATGACTTCACCATATTAGCATGCCTCTACCCCACAGTGTGGTTCTTCTGTCCAGGGCACCCCATTCTAACAATGACTTTCACAGCAAAGTACAACTTCATTCTTATTAAGACAATGACTTAAATTTTCATCTAAGGAGCATGTACGAAAGTAGGATCAATTTGTTAAAAACTCTGCTGCATTCAAAATCACAATGGCTTTATTGGATAGACCATTATAACTGAAAAATTAGCTCAGTCTCTTTTTTTGACTTTGAAACTCCTGCTTTAAAAAACAATCAAACAAACAAACAGTCTTACTGGTAGAAAAGCAATAAGCCAGGGCCCCTGGGATGGGTGCGTAGCTAGCAGCTAGGTGAGCCACCCAGGCCTGTTATTGCCATTGCCCCACCTAGCCATACCCTGATACAGCTTACCACACAACACTTGTTCAGCCATGTTCATATACACAGGAAATCATTTGAGACATCCATTCTTGTGGGACTGAGCAACTACTAGACTCTTGAACTTTCTGTTCATAGCCAAGCCATTGTTGGATTAACTGGACTACAACCTATAAGTCATTATTATAAATCATATATATATATATATTTGTGTGTGTGTGTGAGAGAGAGAGAGAGAGAGAGAGAGAGGGAGGGAGGGAGAGGAACTGGGAGAGGAAGAAGGAGAGGAAGAGGGAGAGGAAGAGGGAGAAGAAGAGGGAGAGGAAGAGGGAGAGGCAGAGGGAGACAGTCATTCCATAAGCACTGTGACTCTAGAGAACCCTAATACAGTAAGAAAACGGAAAAGGCCAAGATGTCCAGCAACAGAAGAATAGATAAGAAAATACAATACATTTACACAATGGAACATTACTTGTTTAAAAAATTTTAAGGAAATCATGAAAACCCCAGGTAAATGGATGAAGCTAGAAAAAAGTCATCTTGAATAAAGTAACCCAGATCCAAAAAGGCAAATATAGTATGTATTCACTTATATGTTAAGTCTTTGATGAGCAGGCTACAATCTGTTTTACCATGAAGGTGAAGTGTAAACCTAGGGGCTGGGGTAAGGAAAGGATCTCCATGGTTGGGGGGCCTGGAATGAGAGGATCAAACAGGGAGGGCAAGGGAAGGAGGCATTATGGAGGGACTACAGAAAGGGACAGCCAAAAGTAAAGGCCATTCAGGGCTCTTATAGAAGCTTTTATAAAAGCTTCTTAAAATATATACATATATGAAATAAATCTAAATGGAATAACCAAATAATAGGGAAGACAAAACCTCAACTAGACAACTCTCAACCAAAATAAACACCCAGTGTCAGCGTCACAAGCACAAGTGCAAGATTAGCCCAGGCCACGGAGTAAGTTCTAGGATAGTGTCAGTACTCAATGAGAGCCTATCTAAAATATGACTAAACTCAAGAAGATATAGCTCAGCAAGGAGATTAATTCTGAGGCTATCAGGAAGATATCCCAGTTAGGATGAAAGTTAATCTAAATATCTGAGCTGAGATGATGCTGTAAGGAATCTTACTTGAACTTCCTTCACTTGACTGAAGGAGGGCCTCAAGAAAACAACTGCCAAACTGATGCCAGATGGTCCCTTCACACTGTTGGCATGGAAGGAGGAAGAAAGCTACTGGGGAAATAATATAAATTGGGAGAGTGGTGCTGGAGCCGGCTCACCACTCCTAAAGATGCCCTGTGCTTGGCTGCTAGCACAGATGTAGCAGCTCACAACTGCCTGCAACTCCAGTTCCAGGAGACCTCGTGTCTTCCTCTGGCCTTCATGGGCTCCTGCACACAGGTGGTGCAAATAAACTCACCCAGGCTTGAGCACACACACATAAATTAAAACAAATCTTCAACGTGGAAGAGATAAGTTGGGCCAAGGATCAACAAAACAAATAATGTTAATGTAAGTTAACCTAGTGCTATATATGCTAATTAAAAATAAAAATGTGTAAATTTCAAAAGAACATTTCAAAGCCTAACAAAAATTAAAGCATTAATCATCTCATTACTCAATATAGTTTTTGTCTAATGAAAATGCTGTTAATATGGAATTAAAAGAACTAGAGGCATAGTCAAATATAATAGAACTAACAAGTACATTTCTTGTTGCAGTCAAAGAGCAAGAAGAATTGGCTAATAATGAACGTTTTGATACTGCGACTGATGGCCTCTGGGGTCTGGTACACACCCAGCAAGTGCTCTACATGTGAGCTGCATCCTTGGTACTTATTATATCACACTCGCACTGTAAAGCATAGAGTGAAATGGAATTACCAATCTTCCTGCCTCAACCACCGTCATGCTGAGCTTACCACCATACTATAATAATAATAATAATAATAATAATAATAATAATAATAATAATAATAATTATTATTATTATTATTATTATTATTATTATTATTATTATTATTATTTTTAGTTTCAGTATGCAAAAAGATGTAGTCCATCTCTTTTGGGTAATTTGCAGACAATCTGTGCTTTACTTACTGAAGAGCAGATACTCCAGAATGGATGCTTCACCTCTTCAAAATTTATACTTTAGAGCTTTCCTCAAGTGTGGGCCCATTCAAACACATCAGAACCTATGAACATTAAACTATAGAACCACTTGGGAAGGACTAATGACAGTGCCCATGGGTTCACAATGCTCTCAGTTTGCCTTGAGAAACACATTGTTGGCTTCAGGAATTAACATGTGGCCTGCCCTTTATAGATCGCTTTACTATACTTTAGTGTGATGCTTATCTGGATGCCTCTCCTAGTGAATAAGCTCGCGGCCAGACCACATACCCCTCTACATGGGCTTCCTGATCCACAACATCTGAGCTAGCATCCTTCCCAGGGATCACAGAGGACCTTGCATACTATCCTTCATATACAGATGATGCTGTTGGTTTTGGGAAAGTCCTAGTAAACTTTGAGATCAGGAGCTGGTTATCGTTTTCACCAAGGCTTCTGTCTCAGAGACAGAACTAATAGTTTCTCATATTTTGCTGGCAGTGTTTATAACATTAAGTCTTACTATACTTTATATAGCCATACTGCTTTATTATTTTCTTTTTCATGTATGTTTATTTTATTACACATGTAGAAAACAAACTACATTCAGCAGAGGGAAACACGTGAAAATCACAAGTTCTATAAATGTTACATTCATAGTGGTTTGGCTGTTTGTATTTGTCAAACTTGAAGTAAACATCTTTCCTGTCTTCTTGGGTCTAAATTGCTGAATGAAATTCTATATCTATCATATCTCAACTCTAATAACTTAACTCCCTTATCAAGTTTACTTAGTTAGGGGATAAGATCTTTTTATATAAAGATAAAGGAGTTAAATTATTATTTTCTAAAAAGAAGAGAGTTTATGTACTACTTTATTCATTAATCAGGGTCAGGCAAATGCCTTGAAAAACTGATTATCAATCAAGTATGGTTTAAAAGTACCATCCAAATTCTTTTCTCTAGTAAAATCTATTTTAAAGATTCACATTTGTGTGGTGTGTGTGTGTGTGTGTGTGTGTGTGTGTGTGTGTGTGTGTGTGTGTGTGTGTATGCACGCATGCACACACACAAGCAATGACAGTAGAAGCCAGAAGAGGGCACTGGATCCTTTCACACTGGACTTACAGGCTGATGGAATCCACCTGAAATTGGTGCTGTGAACCAAACTTTGGTCTGTAAAAGTAACTTTTATTCTCCTGCTCAATTGTTGTCTGTGAAGCTTCCTGCCTCCTTCTGCTAATACAGGCCTAGACCTAGAAGCTTCTAGTCTCCATGCAATCTACCTAGGACTAGAATGTTTTTAGCCTCTGAGACTTACTGCTTAATAAACTCATCCTTACTTGTTCTTTTTGAGCTCTCCTTATATATTACTATCTTTGTAAAAACTGCCTCCTCTTTCTCAAAAACAGCCTCTTAAGTAGCTCCCCTTTCTTCTCTCTTCTTGTGAGAGTTGGGCATACCCTATTCTATCAAATATTCTCTGATTCATCACCTTTTCTGCCACTAAATTAGACATCACTTTCAAACATGGGTGCTTCCTTCTACAAACTAACTTTCCTTTCTTTTGGAATGAAAGGTATGTACCATCATGCCTGGATCTAAGCTTTCCTTTACCTGATACTTGCTCCATACCAGGCTGGCCTGGAACTTGTATCTATTCGCCTCTGTCTACTGGATCAAAGGCATGTTTGTATTCCAGCCAGATCACACGGACCTACAATATCTTTGGATGTGATCTCTTGACAGAACAGTCATGTTCTGAATTAACATTCCTCTACACTGGTCTTCAGGGAGAGCAGCAGACACTTTTAAATATATTTTTATTTTTTTACATATACATTTATATCATTACATATATATACAATAGATTACCTATAGTAAGAAGAACCACGACACAATCAGAAATTATATAAATGCTACATTCTTAGTGTTTTGGCTTTTTGTATTTGACAGCATTTAAGTATACATCTTTATGGTTAAGATCAAAAACTCAAATGACACCACATGTTGGCGAGGATGTGGAGAGAGAGGAACACTCCTTCATTGCTGGTGGGAATACAAACTAGTACAACCACTTTGGAAAGCTATCTGGTGCTTTCTCAGAAAAATGGGAATAGGGCTTCCTCAAGACCCAGCTATCCCACTCCTTGGAATATACCCAGAAAATGCCCTACCACACAACACGGACATATGCTCAATCATGTTCATAGCTGCTTTATACATAATAGCCAGAACATGGAAACAGCCTAAGTGTCCCTCAGTAGAAGAATGGACTAAGAAACTGTGGTACATTTACACTATGGAATACTACTCGGCTATTAAAAACAAGGAATTCCTGAAATTTGTGGACAAATGGATTGATCTAGAAATTATCATAATGAGTGAGTTCACCCAGAAGCAAAAAGAGACAAACGGTATATACTCACTTATATCAAGACACTAGTCCAAGAAATACATCCCATGAAAAACCTTACTTACCAAGAAAGTGGGTCAGAGGAGAGGACATCCTATTGAGACTTTAGGCGAGAGTAGCATGGAAAAATGGGGAAATAGTAGGACCCACAGGGTCCTGGAAACCTACAAGAAGAACTTTATGACAGGCAGATCTGGGCCCTGGGGGCCTCCTCAAACTAAGGCACCAGCCAAGGAGAATATAGGCAGTAAACTTCGAATCCCTACCAAGACCTAGCCGACGAACAGGATATTCTCCACCATTCCAAGGTCTCTGAGAAGAATTGGGCAAAGTGACATATGACTTTAACCCTGGCTTTTGGTATGCTAACCACTGAGAAAGACTGCCTCCAATGCCTCACCCTCTGCTAGGGTCCAACCTGCATTGTGGACAAACTGGAAACCTGGAGAATTGTTGAAAAAATGAAGTGAGGTTGGACTCTCCCTGTTCTTCCCAGAAAGAGCCTCTTGTCATCCATGCCTGATGATGGCCAGACTACTTCTGTCCCTGGCGCAATGAAAATCACAGGAACACTTTCACCTTGCTGCTGCCAGAGCAGATCACAAGCACTGCCACCAGACCACAATTCTCTCCTCTGCTGAGGTAAATTTTAAATTATACTTTAAAATTTGTCCACATGGCCTGACCACTTGACTACTCTCTTGCTACTGCTTTTTCCTGACCCTTCTCCTTTTCCCATAGCAGGTCACCACGGCAGCCAGGCCCTGGTGCCACTTTCAAAACCCCTTCCACCACTGGCTATTCATAGCACATGGCTGATCTGATCACCATGTTGGCTTTGGGATGGAGTAGAACTATTGCCTTGTAGTCATTTTGGCTGGGGACAATCAGGTGACTACCTGCCATCTTTGTTTTGGGAAAATTGTGGCTATTCCTGCCATATTTACTAAGGGCTGCCAGCCCTCTTCAAATCCTTACTAACTCCAAATACAACTTCTACCTTTTAAGTTTTTGGCTGCTTTGCCTCCAATGATGCAATTAATTACAAGATTAGGCTTTACCTGATTGCTGGTTTTACATTTTCAAGGTTATATTTTTACACTGGTTCAAAATGTTTTTATATAATACTCTATTTCTAAGTCATGTCTTTACTAATTCCTAGACAAATAAATAAATAAATGTTATTCCTCCAGCTGCCCTGGATTCAACTGGCTTCCTGGATAATGGGTTTGAAACAGTTTTAAATTATTCTACAATATTCTACTATATTTCCAGCCCTGAAAACCGTGATATATTAATTCTAAAGACATTCACTTGTTCACAGTCTTACAATGTAATTATCATGCTCTGCCTCATTCCCAAATCCTAAAAAGTCACTGCCTTAGAAATATATTTAACCTGGTTTTTGCTAATCCATACTATAGCCCTATGGTCTTCTTATAAACTAAAACATACAGAGAACTGTTCTGCTCTCTTTTTATGGACTGTGTTATGAATTTTAAGTCTCCAACTTAACAGGGATAAAACCTAAAGTCTTAGTCTTTAATAACTAAGATAAACTATAGACCTTTTCAACTTTAACATCCTTTATGTATCTTCAAAATTAGAAAAACTTTGTCTATATAAATATTCTTAAGATAGACCACAGTCTCACTGCCATCTTAACTAAAAGGCTGAGGATGGTCCCTGAACACCATATAGGAACTGGTAAATATAGTTTTAAAATCTTTATAGCTTGAGAGTTTTATGTGCTATTTATATATTTTTATTACCAGGCTAAATTTAATTAAGTGCACTTACCAACACTAATAGTATGGACATAGGCCTATAACCTGCATGAGTACGCTGTGGGTAAATAGGTAACATGAATTCCACAAGGCTTCCTGGTTCTGGTATTTTAGCATTCCCTCACAGACCTTCTTCCTCTTCCTGAGCCATGTGCTGTCCTGTAGATGACATCATACAGGGTTTCAGACTGAAAACAGTGGATCTGTCCATAGTGGCAGTGGCTCCTCCCAGGCCTCCCCATGAGAGCTGTTATGTCAGGGGACAGCTGTTTCCATTGCTTGACTTTCTGACCAGGTACTTGGAGGCAGCAGGAAGCAAACCCACATAAAAGCCAGCAAAACAGAGCCCTACAGAGAGAGTGCTGCGTGGGCCTGGAGGTGCTTTGGACTCCTGAGCAGCTTATTGTTTTATGCCCTTTTCTTTGACATAGTGAGCCTGGAACAAACGTAAGAAGTCCCAACAGCACCACTCTCCTCCCTCTTGCTAGCTATCTTCCTAAAATAGCTGACTTATTTCAAATCCAGGAGATATAATTGGGAAAAATATGTGAAGTAGAAGACTACAGGAAAAGTACCTCTCCTACCTTTTGTAAAGTTCTACTGTATATACAAGAAAAATCATTCCTTGTCCAGGGTTTAAGGCAATGTTTGAGTAACATTCCGAAGTAGAAGATTTAACAAGGCAGATTTATATTAAACTCCAAGATTAGACCTGCTAAGTCAACAGTGTAAGCCAGAGAAAATGCAGAGGCAGTGTGGCTTACCATGGCTGAGAGCACAGCAAAGCTGTGAGTGGAGGATTGCGGAGGGTCAGGTGCTGCCAAGGCCTCAGTGTCAACACAGGTGTGTGGGAAGGCACAAATGGCCCTCCCATCCCCACAGCAGATACACAGATAAACAGTGGGGCCTGGATGCCAAATTTCAAATGTGTCATTTCTGTAAACTTGACACATGCTATTTCACATGCATTCTGAGTCTGCTGGGCTAAGAGGCAGACCGTGCATCACTGTTGTACACTGAAAAGTTAAAAGATCTGAAAGCTGACTGTCAGACCCTCCTATTCTCTCTGCACTTAGGAGAGAAGTCTACAACTAACAGCACCTCATTTTCTGGCATTTAGCAAAGGATTCCCTTTATGCCTGCATGAAATTAATGCCACTGATAGAGTTTGCCGGACAAATCTGTTAGTGACACAGCAGTGCTATTTTAAGCTACATCATCTAATAACCATGCCACGCTTTTAGCAAGATGCTTCTTAATAACATTATTGAAAGTTCTGGGTTTGTGAGGCACTTGCTCTCTTTTGCAGGTTTGGTTTTCCTGGTAACTATGTGGATGTTGCTTTTGTTTTTGTTTTTCTGTTTTGGTTTTTGTTTGTTTTTGTTTTTGAAGGAGTTAATCTAGTTCCAGACATCTCTATCATCAAAGCTGCATTAAGTTCATGCACATAATATCAGGGAGGCCCTGGCCCAGTGCTCAGGACCATATTTTATGTGAGCCATCCTCTGCTATGATTCCCAAGCAAAGTCTATAGACTCTCTAGGGTGCATCTTCTTTGTCAAGTAGAGATGACAGCTCTCTGCTGGAAGTCATTTCATGGAACCAGTGACTGAGTAAACAAAAAGTATGTGGCCCTGATCACGGTGAGAAAAAAATATTGCTATTTGTCCTGCCACTTTATTGTAAGTATCAGCTTATTTTGTGTAGAATTTAACTTCATTTACTCTGATTTCCAAATTATTTCAGTACATAACTTATTGGCTATAAAATATAAATATATCCACAACTAATTTCTAAAGAATATCTCCCTGTAGTTACTCTCTTTCATCAGTTTTAAAATTTTCTCTTGTGAACTGTGAAATGACACTCGGGTTTCATTAGCAACATGACCTGCTATCAGTGACAAAACTAAGTCAACACAAGAGACAACTTTTACATTCTCAGCTCTTACATGAAGAAAAGAAAACAGTGTGGGCCATTAAACAGCATCAAGAACTCAGGAATGATTATAAGACAGTCACATTTACAACAATTTTTAAAAATAGCGCCTTTCCATTTAAGGAAGAGAAAACCATCACCTAAGAGAAAGTGAACTTGATTTATCAAGACACTGTCTGGATTTGAATTCTGGAAGTGAAGAAAGAAAGAGCACAATAGAATATTAGAGAGTAAAGAAGAAGGTAAAGTGAAAATCCACACGTTTTTAAATTGTCTTCAGGAAGCATTATCTCGATCACCAAAGTTTTCAGACACGTCCAGTGACACTCGTCTATTGGGTTGTTTTCTATCAGGTGCTCTAACCAGCTCTAACCGGCTCTAACAGGCTTCCAAAGGCTCTGACTGCTGCCATTGGTCTCAGAGCATACACTACGGAGCACTCCTATAGGACTTAACATGGAAATGACACATCTGTCACAACTTTAATATAGTATTTCTGATGACTGCTTTTTTCAGTGATCAATGTTAATTTGGAAATTTAAGTCCCAATACAAGGCTTGTCGCCGAGAAAACAACAACAGAACAGGGGTCAGGGCACAGGAAGCATTATTCTCTCTGAACCTACATTTGCCAGCAGTTTTCTGAAGCTAACAAAGGAACCGGTGCTCTCTTTGGCTCTCACTGTCTTGATTTATTGGAAGGCATTACAGTTTCATAATATTCTGTTTGTTTGCTCTTAAAAATGAAAAATTCTGGTCTATGTGTAAGGGCTAAAAGAAAACAAAATAAACAAGGCAGGTGACATTATGCCTCTGAGATATCAGATTTTTCCTTAAGTAAGTTGACTCCCACCCACACTCCTGTCACGTCACTCAGGACTGGCAGCTGTATTACTTACACATCAGGAACGCGCTGTCATGCAGGTTGGATAGGTGATGCTCTGGCTTACAACTACAATAGCTTGAAGCAGGCAGGTATGGAACCAGAGAGCCAGAGAGGAGGGGGCTTTCTTAAAAACAAGATTCAGGAACATGGAAACAGCCTAAGTGTCCCTCAGTAGAAGAGTGGATAAAGAAACTGTGGTACATATACACTATGGAATACTACTCAGCTATTAAAAACAAGGAATTCCCGAAATTTGTGGATAAATGGATTGAGTTAGAAATGATCATAATGAGTGAGTTAACCCAGAAGCAGAAAGAATCAAATGGTATATACTCACTTATATCTGCACCCTAGCCCAAGGGGCATGTCCCACGAAAGCCTTCACTTACCAGGAAACTGGGACAGAGGGGAGGGCATCCTATTGGGACTCTAAATGAGAGACGCATGGGAGAATAGCAAAATAAAAGGATACAGAGGGTCCTAGAAATCTACAAGTAGAACAATATGATAGGCAGATTTGGGCCCAGGGGTCCCGCTCAAACTAAGGCACCAGCCAAGGACAATACAGGAGGTAAACTTTAAACCCCTTCCCAGATCTAGCCAATGGTCAGAATATTCTCCACAGTTGAGTGGAGAGTGTGATATGACTTTCTCACGTACTCTGGTGCCTCACATTTGACCATGTCCCCTGGAGGGGGAGACCTGGTGGCACTCAGAGAAAGGACAGCAAGTAGCCACGAAGAGACTTGATACCCTATGAGAATATATAAGGGGAGGTAATCCCCCTCAGGAACAGTCATAGGGGAGGGGAATAATGGGAAAAAGGGGGGGGGGAGGAATGGGAGGATACAAGGGATGGGATAAACATTGAGATGTAACAAGAATAAATTAATAAAAAAAAAAACAAGATTCAGAAGGAAGAAAAACTGCATAAAAGGAAGAGTAAGAAAATGTATAAATATAGAAGGTAGATCAGTCTGGGGAGGAAGGTTACAGACAACTGAAAATGAGGAGAAAAGAGAAAGAGCTTAAGAATGTAGTCACTCCCCGCTGCAGACCACCTTCAATAAGCCTACGCACAGCAGAGGGGACACAGGCCCATAGACAACATTTGTGTGTCAGTAGTGCACAACATTTCACCTTGATAGTTGCTCTAAGAATGCCTGGTTGACTTGCAAGTCTTTGAATGTTGGCTTTTGCCCCTCATAGCTCTAGATCCACCTTACATGAAAACACAGCCTATGAAAAAAGATGGACTTTCAAACAGAGCTAGCTCTAAGACACTAGTTCAGAACCCTCTCATTAGCTTTCAGCTAAATTTGGGGCTGTAGGTTCTGTGTGAGGCAAGGAGCATCACTTCTGTGTACTGTGTTAAGTGATGGTGTCTAAGCAACCTTAGGTTTCAGTATGTCGCCAGCTGCTCTGACAGCTACATACTACAGTGAATGGACATGTGCAGCTAAACTGGGCGAGAGACGCCTATGGCACTGCAAAGAAGGAAAGTCAACTACAGGGTGCTTGGGCAAACAGAAAGGAAAACAAAATAAGTCAGACAATTCCAGAGCTGAGGTACTGAGCTGCTGACTCTTTGTGGTTTGGAGGAGACAGGTGAGGAAAAAGGCCAGCCCCCATGGTTGGCTTCCCGGGGACTGGGAGGGAAGCCATTGAGGCTGGGGAGAAAGGCCCAGTGGCTCTCTGCCATGGCTCTAAGGCTGACTAATGTACCACAGCAGATGATGGGAGCCAGGCCTGAGCTGCCTGACAATTCTAGCGGGTAACTCCAGAGACTTGCTACTTAATTTGGGTATTGCTTAAAAATGCACTGGGGTCTTTGCGTACTTTGTGTACTGTGTGCTCAAGCATATGTGAGCCAGTCACATAGAATGTATAATATCATGAAATGGGATATAGCATTGACTATTTGTAAAATTACTGTATGATTGGCATTTGTTATTCTTTTCATGAGTATCACATGATAACTGATTTGCTACTGGGGCTCCTTGGTACTCCTGTTTATAGTAAAGTTCTAAAGAGATCTAACCTCACAAAGCATTTCTGTTTTTAAGACACATTTTAATTTCATATGTGTGTGTGCCTGTGTGTGCCTCTGTGTGTGCCTCTGTGTGTGTCTGTGCATATGTGCTCCTGCGTGTGTGTGTGTGTGTGTGTGTGTGTGTGTGTGTGTGTGTGTGTGTTCATGTGTGTATGTAACCTATGTACTGCTGCCCAAAGAAGATCCCTGCAGCTGGAGCTATGGGAGTTCTGAGCTATCCAAATGGGTTGTGGGACTCGAAGTCAGAAGCTAAAGAAAACTAGCCAGAGCTCCAGCCCCAGGAAAGCTTCTAATTCACTTCAGTCCATTTTTTTAACATTTAAATTAATGCCACTCCTACTTGGGCAACACCACAGGAAAATTGTCGTTGTTGTTGCTGTTGTTGTCGTCGCCGTTGTTGTTGTTGTTGTCATCGTCGTTGTTGTTGTTTTCCATCTTTCCCTTGATTGCTAGTTAATATAACATTAAATGGCCAGAAAATAATTTTGATTTTCAAAGGATGCTGAATTATTTTCAGGTAACCTTATTTATAGAATTTAAACTAAGGACCTGAAAGCCTGGAAGTTTCTGTCCTAGCTAGATTTCTGAGAGGACCTGTCTCTTCCCAGGTTGCTGGATCACAGAAATCTCAGGCATTCCTATGTGGGGAAGCACAGGCTGGGAGTCCTGGGCTGTGCCTGAGAGCTGTGGACATTGATGAAATGATGTGTTTATTCCTCAGATGCCCTTGTTTTGTTTGCTTTGGGACTGCCTGTTTCAGAAGTTCAAGGAAAACAGAACCTAAATAAAAGTTAAGACATTGGGGAAAAGCTAGAAGTGGGCTGAGCCCATGATCCCTACATGTGTGTGTGTTTGTTTAATTTTTATTACGTCACAGTTTCTTCTCTTGGTTTTCTTTCCTTACTCTCTCCAGGCACAGAGGAGTATGGATGCTGTTATGGGGGGGAAAGTTTTATTTTACCTCCCTCATAAGAGAGCAACATTTTCTAAAATGTAGACTAAAGGGCCAGTGAAGGGCATGAAGCCTGAGTCCCGCAGCCGGTTGTCCCTGGATCTGCAGACCATTTCAGTTTGCTTCTGTCTCCTACATCCTCTCTGAAATCTCACAACCCACCTGTCCTTTCTCTTCAGTCTCAGGAAAATTCTGTCAGGGAACAAGCGCTTCCCCATCACCTTCCAGAGGAGCTTCGTCTGCTTCACTGGTCAGAGGGTTTATTTTATTTTTGTAGATCTTCTAGAAATTTTATTCACATGATCTAAGTTCCACTTAGAAAGGTAGATAGGACAAATTCCATTTTCTTTTCTGACTTTCATTTTAAGCATTTGAGGTCTAATAAATAATAAAAAAGACTAATAATTTAGCAAAATAATATTAATCTTTTAGGTATCACACACAAAAAGTAAACTGTGCATCCATCAAAGAATTAGAATTTTTATAAAACTTCTTCTGTAAACAGAGCTTGGTTAAAATCTTGAGATACCCAGGGGAACATATTCATAAATGTGACTATGCTATAATTTAACATTGTAATGCTATTCTTAATTTTTAAAACGTTTATACTTGCCACAGAAGAGGGAAAGGAGAGTTGGCTTTTTTGCCAGAGTAAAAAAAATTTAACTGAAAGAGCAAAGACATCAAGAAAACCTTTGCAGTTTGCAGGATCCTTGTTTTTCTATTAATGTACAATATTCCAGGTCCTTTTTAATATAGAACTCATGAGATGTCAAAATATTGTGACAAGGCAGAAAATACTATGATAGCCCCAGATTTTACAGTTTATTTGTCATTTGGTCAAACTCAAAGGAAGCTTAGCACACTTAGAACTTACTTAAAATGAGCTACATAAATACTACCAACTTTATCTGCAAATGGCAAATGCAAGAAAGACTGCTTAAAAGGAAAGGTTAGAAAAATAACAGAAGGAAAACAAAAAAGGAAAGCTTGCTAATTTTGCAGTTTACCTTTTAAGCCTTTGAAGTCTGGAATCCTGGATGATATACTCCTGTGCAAAGCTGGGAAATGTTAGGATAAAGGTTTAAGTACTGAAAATTTGAAAGACACTGTGTTCAATGTTTTCTACTACACAAAGGCCTTTAACAGCTCTGCAGCGGTTTCAATGCCCCAGGAATGCCATCCTTTCCACTTTCATACATGAAAGGATCTGTTCTCTTAGAGAAAGCTAGCAGGGAGGAAGACACAGAACTCCAGCCCACGGCTTAACATGTCGACAGTATGAGGCTGCACTTGGTTTCAGAACTGGCAATGAAAGGTGGCAAGCTCTTGGTAGGCTAGTGATGGAGGATCTGCCAGCCTCCCACATATTTAGGGAGTTAGAATTTGGTCTCAATATTTGTTTCAAAATTTGGCATTAAAGTTCTTTATTACACTGTACCTGTGTGTGTGTGTGTGTGTGTGTGTGTGTGTGTGTGTGTGTGTGTGTGTGTGTTTCACAAAAGAAAGTCAAGACTATTTTGTCAAAGGCAGCCAAAAAAAAAACAAATTTTGGCTAACTATAGACACTATTATCCCTTTCTGATTTAATAAACATTAACTGGAAAGTGAGAGTTGCAGATATTTGTAGATGATGAAGACCAGGCTCAGTTGGCAACACCTTATTGTTTGAGCATGGAAGCCTGTGCAAATACTGATACCTCATAGTCAGAAAACAACACTTCAGTGCATCTCTATTCTGCCTAAAATTATGGCATGGGCTGCATTGTAGCACTCCAAATCCTATACTAAAGCTCTAACTCACATAGGGCCTTTTTAGATTATTGCTGAATGGGGTCATAAGGGCCTGACCTAATTCACTAGACCATGTGAGACTGAATCTCAAAGCCATCTGTGAATCAGAAAGAAGGGTTCCCACCTATCACCAAGCATGCCTGGGCCTGACCTGGACCCCCTGCTCATATGTATCAGATGTGCAGCTTGATCAACATGTGTGTCCCCTAACAACAGGAGTAGAGGCTGTCTCTGACTCTGTTGCCTGCCTTTGGATTCCTTTCTTCTACCTGGGCTGCCTTGTCTGGCCTCAGTGGGAGGGGACACGCTTAGTCCTGCTGCAAGTTGAGGTGCCAGGGTGGCACCCTTGGGGCCTCCCCTTTTTCTGAGAAGGTGAGGGGGAATCAGATGGGGGGCTGCAACCAGGCTGTAAAGTGAACAATAAATAAATAAATAAACAAATAAATAAGTAAATATGTCTTCGAAAAAACAGGAAAGAAAGAGACGTGCCTCTAGAAACCAACCCTGAACATACCTTAGTTTTGTACTATGGCCCAGCATAACTTAAGGTAAGTTTCGGTTCTTTAAGTCACCTGCACTGTTGTGTTTCACTATGCCAGTGAGGCAGATAAATACCCACAGCCAGAATGCCAGGACTGTTTCCAGTACACGCTCACATTCCACCACTTCAGGCTCATTAGATTTCATATGTAAATTTTTAAATGTGTTCTCTCAAAATTTCATGTACTTTGTACACAATGTATCTGTCCACATCCCTCCACTATCTATTTTATCTCCTCTTTCTCACACTGAGCCTCTTCTTCGCAACAAATCCCTCTCCTATTCCCATGTCTTTGGTTGTCTCTCTGGCTGACTGACTGTGACTTGTTGAGTTTAATTAGGATTGCTCACATGAGTATGGGTGGTAGGTACAGGGTTCTGTGCATAAGCAAGAGTAACTTCCCAGTCCCTACACAATGGCGGCCCCTTACACAGCAACCAGGAACTGACTGCAGTTCTTCAGGGCAGAAGCATACAGCTGCCACTCCCATCATGCCGGGATGCTGATGGACCCAGTCCTATGCAGGGCATGTATAAGCAGCCACTGCTGGTGTGCAGTTATGGATATGCAGCCAGGTCATATCCATAAGTTAACATAGCATACCTCCCCTCCTTTGGCCCATAAATTATTTCTTCCTTTTTCATGATGCTCCCAGTTCATTGGAAGGGTAATACAGATGTCATGTTTAGGGTTAGTCATTTCTCCTCAGCACTTTGAATAGTTATGAGTTCAAGCATTAACTGTAAGCCATGGCAAATAGAAAACTTCTCTACCCAAGGCTGGGAGAAACAGTAATCTATTGGTACAAATGGATGGAAAAGAGTGGCTGTATGTCCATTTAGCAAAACAACTACTGTCAACATATCTCCCAGTTGATCAGTGAGGTCCAAGCTTCCATCTTTCATCAGCTTCATCCATGCAGCGAAGGTCATTGGTGGTGTAGATGTCTTTGAGCTATTTATAATCCTGTAAGTAACCCCTCACCCATACTCCTGTAAGTTACCCTAATATACTTATTCATCAAGTTGGTCTGGAGATTTTCCCTACTTTGATCCATCATTGGTTCCCTATCTGGGATGAGTAGATATTTGCCCATGCTTCCCCAGGTATAGTGTCACACAACAAAGAAAGTCAGACATAACGGTTCAGAAAATCAACAAGTAGCCAGAAGTCTTGTGTTACACGAAGTAAATAGTCTCTATTTTAGATGACTACTAAAAAATAAAAATAAAATTGGCCTTCAGCAGGGCACTCAGTTACACATCTGAATGAGGAATAACATGGAGTGTTCTATTGAAAATGAGTGCTACGATGGAATATGGATACAGAAGGCTTGGAGGGCATCGGAGAATGAGCTACACAAAGGACAAGAAACAGCCAGCAAAAGAATACTGCTCAGACACACCTCAAACTAGGGGCCCTGCCTTAGAAGTCAATGGCAAGGTACATGTTTGTACCAAATAGAAATCTCTCTCTCTCTCTCTCTTTCTCTCTCTCTCTCTCTCTCTCTCTCTCTCTCTCTCTCTCTCTCTCTCTCTCTCTGTGTGTGTGTGTGTGTGTCTGTGTCTGTGTGTCTGTGTGTGTATAAATATATAGGACCAACAAATATGTATCCAATGAAGTAACTTACCACACACTGACATTTATAATAAATGAAGTACTAATAGCACTCTAGGTGCTCAAAGAATATATTAAAAGAGAGGATATTTCCTCTTATTCTGTGATTCATCCAAGCCAAGGGGACTTGGTGGATAAAACATCTGTCATCCATTTAACTTTGTGTAAGTGTGAAAATACAAAAGAAAATATTTCCCAAAACCTACAAGGCAGCTTGTTTGACTCTCTTCTTTGGGCAGAAAAATTACCATAACCAGATTTCCAAGATGCCCCAGCAATGATTGCTGGTTTGGGTGATGTAACCAGGACTTTGGATAACAACAAAGTTACTCAATGCATGTGATTTATTGCTGGTGGTGAGGAAAACACTGTCTGCAGATTGTCAAGTATTATGACTTTTGACTTGCAATTGAATGTTTAATTGAATAATTTATTTCTATTGTGTTTACTTCAAAGCTGTATTTGAAGTGGCTCCATTGTGGTATAATGTATTTGTACGGTGTAACTGCCATTTTCATGTACTCTAATACCTTCATAATATACTAAGAACCTCACCATATGCTTTTACAAACAAAACAAATGTATATTTTTCTCTATAAAAACAGCTATAAAATACTTTCCTTTTTTTAATCCAATACATCCTACGTCCCTTAGTCTTTTGTAGCTGGCCCATCTGTGCCTCTGCTAATTAGGTTTTTATCATCCAAACTTGCATAACATTGCAGGGCTCACACCTGCTACATGATTTTATTTTATTTTATTTTACTATGTTACATAGAAGCACATTTAATAATTATGTCTCCTTATTTAACAAAGAGAAACAATGCTTTTCCCTTCTAGTAAATTTGACTTTCCATCATGAAAGAAAAACCTGTAATTGCACATTTTCTGTCTCTAACATGATACAGCGTTATTTAAACACATGAAGAGTTGTAGAAAGAACAGTTCATCCCAGTAATTGCTCCACTTGTGTCTCCCTGAGGGTGTTTAACATATCATTTCAGGTATAAGTCTTGACTGAATTTAAAGGAAAAATTACACATTAGTTTAAAGTTATTACATTAATCAGACGTTGTAAAACATTAATCAAAATATTTCCAAAACCTGTCATTGGATTTCACATATAGGTAAGTGCGCGCACAGCGCCTGCTACATGATTTTAAATATCACTACATTTTTATGACTCAAAAATTACTATCTCCAAGGCAGAGCACCCTAATGAATTTTGACATGGACATCTATTGTCACTTCACTTTCTACAAGGCATTTATGTTAGTCTGTTACCTGAGGCTGAGTTATGTGTAGAGAGGTTCACTTAGCTCCACGCTTCCAAGGCTGGAAATCTGCGTACGTGGTCACATTGTGTGGCCTCTGGTGAGTGCCTCATAGTAGGAGTGTGTGCAGGAGGAATTACAAGGCAGAGCAGTAAGCTGGAGGGAAGGAAGGAGTCGGGTTTGCTTACTTTTCTTTTATGTAAGAACTCACACTCAAGTGAACTAAGTGGGGTCCTACAAGAAATGTCACAGCACTCCTGATGACCTAATTACATGGCAGTAAGACTTTCCCCCTAAAATCACTACTGTCTAGCATCATTACCACACTGAGATAAATAAAGCCTTTCAACACATGAGCATTTGAGGGAACACACTGGAGCCATATCTAAAACAGAGTGATGTCAGACTTGACATGAGCCCTTCACCATCTTTTCCCCTATATCCAACAATCTGAAAGTGTTTTTTCTTTTATCTTAAAAATACCCTTAAGCATCCCTCAGAACACCTAGTTTTGCTGTCTTGGTCAACAAGACACCATGCACTCTTGGACTAATTTCCATAGTTGCTGTCCTTGCTTTCATTCTTATTCAATTATAAAATTATGTGTTGGTGTCCAGAAATGTCCTTGGTGCCAGATGTTGTCACTTTTCTGGGCAAAGCTTTCTCATGCTTATCTCAAAGATGGCCAGTACCAAACAGTCAGCCTTTAAAACATATGTATAGGTAGTATTGCATTGCGGAGAAGGCTATATTTAGGAATATGTATGTCTATGCATATACATATAAGCATGCAATATCAAACAGGGAAAAAGGACGCCATGAATATGAAGAAAAGTGAGGCGAGATGCATGGGAAGGGTTAGAGGAAGGGAAGGGAAGGGAAATGTTGCAACTCAATTATACCAAACAAGATGGATGCTCCATAATGACCTGCTGGACTCTGGCTGGACTCTGTGTGCATTTTGGGCCCAAAATCCCTAGCTGAGTTTGGCAGACGGTTCAGGCCCTGAGAATCTAGCTGAGTTCTGCCCGTGGTTCGGTCCCAGTGCTCCTGGCTGGACTTGGCAAGGAACACAGAAGGCTGTGGATACCTTGGCCTGACCCAACGCTCATTCAGAGACCCAGAACAATTACAGGATCCACAGCAGAGGGGGGCTGAGGATCACTGGCTGTGAGAGACCAGAACAACAGGGCTAACCTCCTAACATCCACACCAGTGAAGCTTTGAGCTTGCAGCCTAGGGAAATCGTGAGAAAACAAGTGAATCTATCGTCAGACACCCTCCATTCAACTCTGGAAGCTACCCAACAAAAACAAAGACGGCAAGATGTCTAAAGGACAACGAAAAAGCATACGCAAAAAACCCCAAAACAACATGGCGTCTCCAGTTTCCAGCTATCCCAGAGAACTCAAATACAAAGGAAATACAAGAAAATGACCTCAAATCCTTAGTAATGAGGATGATAATGGAGGAAACAAATAAAATTCGTAATCAAATGCAGGAAGACGCAGACAAACAGGTGAGAGACATAAAAGAAGCACATAGATTGGAACTGGAAAAATTGCAGGAAAATGCAAACAAACCAGATGAAAGAAATAAAGAAAACGGTTCAAGCTCTGAAGACCTATAAAGAGGCAATGGAAGAAACTCAGGAATATACAAAAAATCAGATGAAAGAAATCAAAAAATCAGTTCAAGATCTGAAAATGAAATGGATTCAATGATAAACACACAGACAGAAGAAAAATGAGAATGTGAGACCTCAGAGAAGAAGGCAAGCAACACAGAGGTGAGCTTTTCTAACAGAATCCAAGAGATGGAAGACGAATCTCAGGGCTAGAAGATACAATCACAGATATTGAATCAACCATTAAAAGAAAATGCCAAATCTGGAAAACTCCTGACACAAAACATCCAAGAAATTAAGGACACCATGAAAAGAAGAAATCTGCGGATATAGGCATTGAAAAAAGAGAAGACATCAGACTCAGGGCCCAGAAACTATTCTCAACAAAATCATAGAAGAAAATTTCCCAATCTAAAGAAAGAGATGCCTATAAACATACAAGAGGCCTACAGAACACCAATAGAATTGACCAGAAAAGAAAAACTGCCCGCCACATAATAATCAAAACACAAAACATGCAGAACAAAGAAAAAATATTGAAAGCTGCAAGGGAAAAGGTCCACATAACATTTAATGGTAAACCTATCAGAATTACACCCGACTTCTCAGCAGAGACCATAAAAGCCAGAAGGGGCCTGGACAGAGATCCTGCAAACCCTAAGAGAACACAGATGCCAGGCCAGACTACTTTACCCAGCAAAATTATCAATAACCATTGATGGAGAAAACAAATATTCCATGACAAAAACAATATTCAAACAGTACCTATCCACAAACCCAGCTTTACAGAAGGTACTAGAAGGAAAACTCCATCCCAAAGGGTCAAGCTACAACCAAACTACCCAGGAAATAGATAACTACCCCATGGCAAAAAAACACAACTACACAAACGCTCGACTGGAAACAACATCAAAATTAGACTCTTAACAGTCACTGGTCATTAATATCTCTCAACATCAATGGCCTCAATTCTCCATAAAAGACACAGACTAACCGAATGGGTACAATAAACAAGACCCAACATTCTTCTGCATCCAAGAAACACATCTCACCCATAATGAAAGGCATTACCTCAGGGTAAAAGGTTGGAAAAAAATATTCCAAGCAAATGGTCACAAGAAGCAAGCAGGTGTAGCCATTTTAGTATCGAACAAAATAGACTTTCAACTAAAATTAATCAAAGGGATGAGGAAGGACACTTCATACTCATCAAAGGTAAAGTCAACCAAGATGACATCACAATTCTGAACATCTATGCTCCCAATACAAGGGCACCCACATATGTAAAAGATCTCCTAAAAAAGCTTAAACCACACATCGATCCCCACACAATAATAGTGGGAGACTTCAACACCCCACTCTCACTGAAGGATAAGTCATTGAAACAGAAACTAAGCCGAGAAATAACATCATTAACCAATGCCATGGGTCAAATGGATCTAACAGATATCTATAGAACCTTTCACCCAAACAAGAAAGAATACACCTTCTTCTCTGCACCCCATGGAACCTTCTCCAAAATTGATCACATCGTAGGTCACAAAGCAAGCCTCAACAGATACAAGAGGATTGAAATAATACCTTGTATCCTATCAGATCACCATGCTCTTAGGCTGCAATTCAACAACAACAGAAATAACAAAAAGCCTACACGTACGTGGAAACTAAACAACTCTCTGCTAAATGACACCTGGGTCAGGGAAGAAATAAAGAAAGAAATCAAGGAGTTTCTGAAATTCAATGAAAATGAAGAAACAACATACCCAAATTTGTGGGATACATTGAAAGCAGTGCTAAGGGGAAAATTCATAGCACTAAGTGCCTTTAAAAAGAAATTGGAAACATCGCACATAAGCATCTTAACAACACAACTGGAAGCCCTAGAAAAAAAAGAAGCAGAAACACCCAAGAGGAGTAGACGCCTGGAAATAATCAAACTCAGGGCTGAAATTAACAAATTAGAAACTAAGAAAACAGTCCAAAGAATCAACAAAACCAAAAGCTGGTTCTTTGAGAAAATCAACCAGATAGACAGACCATTAGCCAAACTAACTAAAAGGCAGAGAGACAGTATTGAAATCAACAAAATCAGAAATGAAAAGGGAGACATAACAACAGACACTGAAGAAATTCAAAGAATCATAAGATCCTACTTTGAAGGCATATACACCACAAAATTTGAAAATCTAAGGGAAATGGACGATTTTCTTGAACAATTTCACTTGCCAAAGTTGAATGAAGAACAGATAAACAAGCTAAATAGTCCCATTTCCCCTACAGAAATAGAAGCAATCATCGATGGTCTCCCAACCAAAAAAAGCCCAGGGCCAGATGGTTTCAGTGCAGAATTCTACCAGACCTTTAAGAGCGAGCTAATACCGATACTCTTCAAGCTACTCCAAAAGATAGAAATGGATGGAAATTACCAAATTCATTCTATGAGGCCATAGTCTCATTGATACCTAAACCTCACAAAGACTCAACAAAGAAAGAGAATTTCAGACCAATTTCTCTTATGAACATAGATGCAAAAATACTAAATAAAATACTTGCAAAACGAATACAGGAGCACATCAAAGATATCATTCATCATGACCAAGTAGGCTTCATTCCAGGCATGCAGGGATGGTTTAATATACGGAAATCCATCAATGTAATCCACCATATAAACAAACTGAAAATAAAAAACCACATGATCATCTCCTTGGATGCAGAGAAAGCATTTGATAAAATTCAACACCCATTCATGTTTAAAGTTTTAGAGAGATCGGGGATACAAGGCACTTTCCTCAACATAATAAAGGCTATATACAGCAAGCCAATAGCCAAAATCAAAGTAAATGGTGAGATACTCAAGGAAATTCCTCTAAAATCGGGAACAAGGCAAGGCTGCTCACTCTCTCCATATCTCTTCAATATAGTACTCGAAGTTCTAGCCAGAGCAATAAGACAACAAAAGGAGATCAAGGGTATCCAAATGGGAAAGGAGGAAGTCAAATTATCCCTCTTTGCAGATGATATGATAGTGTACATAAGTGACCCTCAAAACTCCACCAGAGAACTCCTAAAGCTGATAAACACCTTCAGCAAATTGGCTGGATACAAAATTAACTCAAAAAATTTGTAGCCTTCCTATACACAAATGACAAGCTTGCAGAGGAAGAAATTAGGAAAACCACACCCTTCACATTAGCCACAAGCAATATAAAATATCTAGGAGTTACCCTAACTAAGCAAGTGAAGGACTTGTATGAAAAAAATTTCAAAATTCTGAAGAAAGAGATTGAAGATGACCTGAGAAGATGGCATGATCTTCCTTGCTCATGGATCGGGAGAATTAACATAGTAAAAATGGCCATCCTACCAAAAGCAATCTACAGATTCAATGCAATCCCTATCAAAATACCTACACAATTATTTAAAGACATTGAAAGTTCAATTCTGAACTTCATATGGAAAAACAAAAAACCCAGAATAGCTAAAACAATCTTGTACAATAAAAGGTGCTCCGGAGGAATCTCCATACCTGATCTCAAACTGTACTATAAAGCAATAGTAATTAAAACAGCATGGTACTGGCACAGCAACAGGCTGGTTGATCAGTGGAATCGAATCGAAGACCCTGATATGAATCCACACACATATGGTCACTTGATTTTTGACAAAGAAGCCAAATCCATTCAATGGAAAAAGGATAGCATCTTCAACAAATGGTGCTGGTCTAACTGGAGGTCTATGTGTAAAAAAATGAAACTGGACCCATATTTGTCACCTTGCACAAAACTCAAATCCAAGTGGATTAAAGACCTCAACATAAAACCAGAGACACTAAGCCACTTAGAAGAAAAAGGGGGAAAGAGCCTGGAACATATTGGCACAGGAGACAACTTCCTGAACAGAACACCAACGGCCCAGGCCTTAATGTCAACCATTAATAAATGGGACCTCATGAGGCTGAGAAGCTTCTGTAAGGCAGGAGACACTGTCAAGAGAACAAAGCGACAGCCTACAGACTGGGAAAAAAATCTTCACCAACCCTACATCTGACAAAGGTCTAATATCCAAAATATATAAAGAACTCAAGAAATTAAACACCACCAAACCGAATAACCCAATTGAGAAATGGGGCTTGGAACTAAACAGAGAATTCTCAACAGAGGAGTATCAAATGGCTGAGAAACACTTAAGAAATGCTCAACCTCCTTAGTCATCAGGGAAATGCAAATCAAAACAACTCTGAGATTCCATCTTACACCCATCAGAATGGCTAAGATCAAAAACTCAAGCGACACCACATGCTGGCGAGGATGTGGGGAGAGAGGAACACTCCTTCATTGCTGGTGGGAATGCAAACTAGTACAGCCACTTTGGAAATCTATCTGGTGCTATCTCAGAAAAATGGGAATAGGGCTTCCTCAAGACCCAGCTATTCCACTCCTTGGAATATACCCAGAAGATGCTCCAGCACACAACAAGAAAATTTGCTCAACCATGTTCATAGCAGCCTTATTCATAATAGCCAGAACATGGAAACAGCCTAAATGTCCCTCAGTAGAAGAGTGGATAAAGAAACTGTGGTACATATACACTATGGAATACTACTCAGCTATTAAAAACAAGGAATTCCCGAAATTTGTGGATAAATGGATTGAGCTAGAAATGATCACAATGAGTGAGTTAACCAGAAGCAGAAAGAATCAAATGGTATATACTCACTTATATCTGCATACTAGCCCAAGGGGCATGTCCCACGAAAGCCTTCACTTACCAGGAAACTGGGACAGAGGGGAAGGCATCCTATTGGTACTCTAAATGAGAGATGCATGGGAGAATAGCAAAATAAAAGGATACAGATGGTCCTAGAAATCTACAAGTAGAACAATATGATAGGCAGATTTGGCCCAGGGGTCCCGCTCAAACTAAGGCACCAGCCAAGGACAATACAGGAGGTAAACTTTAAACCCCTTCCCAGATCTAGCCAATGGTCAGAATATTCTCCACAGTTGAGTGGAGAGTGTGATACGACTTTCTCACATACTCTGGTGCCTCACATTTGACCATGTCCCCTGGAGGGGGAGACCTGGTGGCACTCAGAGGAAGGACAGCAAGTAGCCAAGAAGAGACTTGATACCCTATGAGAATATATATGGGGTCGTAATGCCCCTCAGGAACAGTCATAGGGGAGGGGAATAATGGGAAAATGGGGGGGGGGGGAGAATGGGAGGATACAAGGGATGGGATAAACATTGAGATGTAACAAGAATAAATTAATTAAAAAAAAAAGGGAAAAAAATAGATAAAGTGTAATTCCCTGATGTGAATTGCTAATACTATATACTGATGACCACCAAATTTATATCTATAAACACACATACAAACACTTGGAAGGCATTTTAAGATGCTCAGTGCCTTATGCCACTTGCCACAAGAACGAATAAGTCATTCGTCAGCATCTATTTTTTTCACTGTCTATAGAATTTACTTTCAATTTTTCTGATCCAGTTTTGAATACATCTTATTTCATTTACCATTTTCTACACTTGTGAGTACTCATTTTGGGATTTTTGTTTTGTTGTGTTGTGTTTTCTTTGTTTGTTTGTTTGCTTGTTTGTTTGTTTGTTTTAGGCAGTGCTAGAGACTGAAACCAGAACTTTCTAAGTGCTACGCAAATATTCTGAGACTAAACTAAATTCCTGGCTTTCCAAGTATTATTTTACACTGTCTTTTATTCTTGCTTTTGAGAGTATTGATCAACAAATAATAAAATATAGAGGCCATGAACTTGAAAAGAAAGAAAGGTGGGTATAGGAGTTTGGAGAAAAGAATGGGAAGAGAAAAATGATGTAATTGTGTTAAAATAATTTTTTTAAAGAATATAAAATAGAAAGCTGAAAAGATAGCTCAGCACATAAAGTGTTTGTCCTGCAAGGCGCAGGGTGTAAACTCCACTCTCAGGATCAACATAAGGGAGGATACAAGGGATGGGCTAACAATTGAGATGTAATATGAATAAATTAATAAAATATTTTTTAAAAAGAAGTTAGATGTGAAGATGTATGCTTGTAAGGCCAGCACTTGCTAAGTCAAAACTTGAGAAAGCCTGTCCTAGAAAAGTAGATGGCCATCTTGAAGAGCAAAACCTGAGGTTCATCTCTGATTTCCACTTGCGTGTACACAAACACTACTGAATAGAATGTAAAGAGTAAAAGAAAGTACACTGAAAATCCAGTGCTTTTTTTCCTTTCACTTCTATGTGTATATGCACTTGTAAGCAGTTTTTACCTGTGTGTTTCATTTTTCTTCCTTACATTTTAAGTTTCTTTGGTTAAACTGCAGTCACTTTTCACATCTGTGAATAAAGTGATAAAAACTTAGTATCTGTACATGGGAGTTGGTGGGATATTTCGGTGAAGATCTGTCCTTCATTTTGTATTATTCAGTCCAAAAACAAGAAGTATTTCCTCTAGATATCAACTGTGTCCTGTATTCAAACTAGACTTTCCATTTTGAAGATCTGAACACTCCAATATTTTGTCTAAGTGTGTTGACCTCCCCTGGCAAATATTCTTTTTACCACATGAACCAAACCATTTTCTTTCCTTAACCTCCCATCTATAAACTTCCAATTCCTTTCTTTTCAACTCACTTTTCACTTCTGCTTTTCATCACACCTGACATCCCTGGGTTTTGAGCTTCTTTGAGTATTCCATTGCAAATCAACCACACCCAGATCCTGGAAACTTCTAGCCTGCCACTTCCAACATTCCTTTCTAAACTGTGTTCTATATAGCATAAAACTTTTGAAAATTGCCGTGCACCAACAGCTACTTCCTGTTATTTTACTCATTGTTTGTTTAGATTTTTCATTCTGTTCACTGAGGGGGGTCTTAATTGGAAAGGACATAACACAATGCGTTTCGTGTGCTACCTCCAAGCAAACTTAATTTGAGGCACGGTGGATGAAAACACTTTATTGCTTAAGAAAAGCATGTTAAAAGTTTAGATTAGTAGAACATACTGCTGAATGAATGAATTAAGACTTAAAAGAAGGCACATACATCTAGAATTTGAGAAGATATAAAACACAGAAATGGTGAAAATGCATGTGTTAGTTTAGGTACTCCTAAATATATTTAAATATGTTTGCCTGAAGACAGAGAGAAAATTCTGGTGACTACTAAACCTAAAGTTTATAATATGCAAGATTCGTATGCAAATCATGATATCTGCTAATAGTTTTGTTACCTGAAACTGAAATTGGGTGCTTGCTGCCCGCCCTGAGGTGCTTTAGAACCGTACCAGATGAGCGCCTCATATTGGTCACTTAAACTTGATAAGCTCGCAGTGTCTTTGAGACATGGACTCTCTCAATCAGGTATGTTCAAAAGCAGTGCCTATTTTAGCATGTATTTTTCCCCTAACCTAGATGCAACCACCAAGCAGGGCTTTAATGTAAACATTCAAAGCACCACATGCATTGGCCAGCATCTGTTTTCACTCCCACTTCTCATGGTGTCTCTGACTTCAACTAATAATGCAAACATCATTTTGAAATTAACCATCAACAGAAGAGTGTGAATTGTTTTAAGTTAAGTTAACATCTCTGCCGATTACTAATGGAAATGCCAACATGAGCAGATGTTTTCACTTGGGGAAATGTGTTACATCCCTTCAAACACATCCCATAATCTACCCCTACAATTCCTACTGCTTAACAAGTAATCAAGGAAAATATAATAATTTAATTACATTATTATTCAAACTTATTGTTGTACCACATTGTTCTTATTCAGTTTGGTTTGACAGCCTTTTCAATGTTAAGGATATTAACAATAGCGGTCTTAGCTCTCCTATAAGGCATTAAATTTCTGCCATATAAAACAAACCAACCATCAGATACATTTTACAACAGACTTTGCCCTAATAGCAGCATGTTAACATAACTTAGCTAGTTCCATATAGAATACCTACGTCCTTAACAACCCTAAGAGACCAATAAATTTCTCAGAAGAAATTCTAAAATTAATACCATCCTTGCTTCTTTCTCAGAAATGGTAGTAGCCAAGAAAAGCAAATTTGGATCCGCATGACCTATAATTTATTTTGTGGGTGGGTACAAAGACAGGCAAATATAATGTACAATGAATAGCTGAAGTTCTGGTGGTCCCAGCAAGATGATGTAATTGACTGAACAATACCCACAGAACCAAGCAAAGGTTACATGGTCCTTAGTGAAAGTACAGAACCCAGGTTGTAACACATACCTTAGTTCGTGGATCATTTCCAGGTAGAGGACAGTTTTATTGTCTCAGGACCTAAGAAGCAGCAACTACCAAGACAGGATTCGTTTAGGTGAAGATGTGCTAAGGGATTCTGAAGTCGCCATTTAGTTCTGCTGCTGCCTGATACTTTCTAGTCTTATCAAATGTTCTGAGCTGGAAATATTTCTCGCTACTAGAAGACATAAGGTGGCAGGTAACAACCCTAGCGTATGTCTATGTGTTTACTTCATGATCTGGTAAAACTCAGTTTCTCAGGCAAACTTTTCCAAGACAGGGGCACAAAATTTAAACCTACTGGAATTGTCATTATGACCGTGTAGTTGGTTCTTAATTAGGCTCCATTTGCCAATAGCATAGTTTTTGTAGAGTAATTAAGAGAAGTGAGGAGAGTGTTAAGCAAGCCTAACCACCCCATCATTTCAGCTTTGATTGTGTGAGCATTTTTAAAAGGAGCATCATGCTCATGTCAAAAACTAGTCTAATTTTATCATGCGAATACCTATTCTAGGTCTAATAGAGAGATACAATTCTATAGATACATGAGGTAAAATAGTTAAATAAGAGACCCACAGAACATGGCATTTAAAGATGTTTTTATTATTCCAAAGATTCTTTGACAACAAGACATGTTAACTCCTGGCAACACCCAGCCTGCCTCAAAGAAGATGAGCATCAAAGAACCTCCTTATGGAGATGGCTTCAAATGTGGCAAACCAGCCACTGGGCAAAATGTCCTTGTTTCTGCCACAGACAGAATTCTGTCAAAAAATGGGCAAGTTTAGATACAGGCAGAGTCAACGGTCAAATTCTGCCAAGACAGGATAAGCAAGTCCTCAATCGTTCCTGCCTTGCAAATATGTCTGTCAGATATATTGGCCCAGAAGGCTGAAGAGGATGCTCCAACGTTATAACAAGTGTTGGGTGACTGTTCAGGCAGCAAACTGTCTCAGCCATGTTTTCATTTTGGAAGCTGCTATCCTGCACTTCTAGTTCATTCAGGTATTTAAGTTTTATTCCTTCTCAACCTCTGATGGGGTTGAAGACCAGATGATAGTTTAGTCTTTCAATTAAGCTTAGTAGGTTAGGGGTTAAGATGTTTTTAGATCAAGATAGATGTTTTAAGTTAATAGAGATGAGATATGATAGATATTAATCTCCATTCAGAAATTTAGACCCAACAAGATAGGAAAGATGTTTACTTCAAGTTTGCCAAATACAAATAGCCAAATCACTATGAATGTAAACGTTTATATGACTCCTGATTGTCCCATGGTTCTTCCTTCATTTTACTCATGTATAATAATATAAATGTGTATGTTAAAAAAGAAGCATAATAAAATCTTTTTTAAAAATGTAACTGGCCTTTCCTACTTTGTGGGTTCTTCTTTTCCCACCCTTTATTCCCCTGGTTTTATCTCTATTACTAGATAGGAAAGAAAGGATACAGAGTAAAGAAAGAGACAGATCTTTCTTCTGGTATCTTCTTTGAGTACGACTAACAAATCTCATTTAATACCACCCCCCATGACCAACAACGACCAACCCCACCTATGGGGCTCTAGCATTTATATAACTCTGAAATTTTCCCAGAATTCCAAACAGGATACAATTGCAGGAACTATCTGTAGCTGGCAAAACCTCACCTCTGCTATAGCATGAAGCAATTCATAATCAGCTGCTGTAAAGCAGCCCCATATATCCACACCTTAGATTAAAACAGAAACATATTCTTATATATCTGTGTTTTTTAAGGAAACCAAAATTAAACCTTAATCTCAGCAAAAGCATGTTCAATAGATAATATTCTCTTAACAACATATCAAATAGTATTATCAGTACTGAGTTTATGAATACCAAAAAATTTAAAACATTTTCCACTGGAAAAAGTAACTAAATAATTAATACACTCATGCTTGATTGCACTAATCCCTATTATGTTCTGACTTGTGTCAAAATATGCATAGCAACAGATTTTGAACAAGTAATAGGCACTAAGGCAATCCGTGTGCTAGGAGAACACTTGGATACATGGACACAAGGAATGAGAGTGCAAAGAGGAAAAGCCATGAGTGTGATCATCTGCAAACTAGAGACAGAGAAAACAATCCCACTGACGCCTGCACCTCTACTTCAAAAATATACCTTCCCAAAGGAAACCTATTTTTAAGACCCTTGTTTGGTCAGCACTTGTCATCCCACCAGCTACTGCCTTGTTCTCCTCCCCTAATGAATTACAAGGAAGTTTATTAATAACTTTTGTTGTAATAGCATCAGAAGGGTAAAATTTTTCATATAAGAGACTTTGGAAGTATTCAAGTACTTGGTAAAAAATACAACCACTCTGGAAATCAATCTGTCCCTTTCTCAAAAATTGAGAATGGTGCTATACCACTCCTGAGCATATACCTGAAAGGTGCTCCACCACACAGCAAGGACATTTGCTCACCTATGTTCATAGCAGCTTTATTCATAATAGCCAGAATCTGGAAACAATCTAGATTTCCCTCATCTGAAGAATGGATAAAGAAACTGTTGTACATTTACACAATGAAATACTACTCAGCTATTTAAAAGAAGGAAATCTTGACATTTTCAGACAAATGGATGAAACTAGAAATGATCATCTTGAGTGAGGTAACCCAGACCCAGAAAGACATGCATGGTATTTACTCACTTACAAGTGAATATTAGCCATAAAATACAGGACAACCACACTACAATCCACAGACCTAAAGAACCTAAATAACAAGGAGGACAATAGGGAGGATGTTTAATTCTCATTCAGAAGGGCAAATCGTATAGATAATGGAAGCATTGAAGAGAGGGAATAGGATAGGAGGTTACCATAGATATTCTGAAAGACTTCATCCAGCAGAGGACTGAAGCAGATGCTGAGACTCACAGCCAAATTTTGGGCAGAGCACAGGGAGTCTAATGGTATAGTGGGGGAAAAGAATGACCCAGAGGGGACAGGAGCTCCACAAGATCAACACAGCCAACAAATCTGGGCCCGGGAGGACCAACAGAGGCTGATGCATCAACCAAGGACAGTGCATGGAGAGGACCTAGACCCCTGTTTAGATGTAGTGGATAGGCTGCTCAGTCTCCATGTGGGTCCCCTAATATAGGGAGCAGGGGCTGTCTCTGCCATGGACTCTGTTGCAGGGTCGTTGGTCACTTTGCCCTGGCAAGGCAGCACTACAAGGACACAGAGGAAGAGGACACAGGCAGTCCTGATGAGACTTGATAGGCTGGGGTCAGATGGTAGGGGAGGAGGGCTCCCCCATTCTGAGGATTAGCAGAGGGGGAAGAGGGAAGGAGTATGTAACCAGGAGAAGATGAGGGAGGAGGCTACAATCAGGATGTAAAGTGAACAAATTTAAACTTTTTAAATAGTTTAATCCCCAAGAACCACACAGGAGAAGAAAAGAATCAACTCCTGCCAGCTGTCATCTGACCTCCATGTGTGTGCTGTAGCGCAAATTTACACACACACACAAAGTAAATAAAGAATACAGTAATTTTAAAAAGAAATTTTGCCTTTTATGTTTATAATATAAATATAATGCAAAAATGTCATGAAAGACCGTGTAATATTTAACATGAGACTTTTTCTTTTTTTCCTATTTTATATTTTATATAATTAATAAAACAGTGCTTGTATAAAAATTCACACAAAGTAGCTAGAGAGCATACAATTTGAAAAAAATGTCCTGAGTTTGTGTTACATTCAGTTGTCTAAGGGTGCACGCAAATTGATGTAACAGGCAGACATGATGTGTTATCTCATTCTCTTTGGTAAAACTGTTCTCGGCATTCACTCCTCACAGTAGTAACTCTGATATCCACTTTGTGCAGGGTCTGCTCTTCCTGGGTTGTCAGACATTAAGGCTGGAACTACAAGAGGCAAGGACTCCCCACAGCAGTAGCAGCCCCTGGACCCTCACACCCACTTCAGAATGACCCAGTGACCTCCAACCTGGAGTCTCCAGGTTCCTCCATATTATTTAACATAAATGAGAATTCTTCAACTTCTCAGTCTTTTAGTAAGAAACATGATGTTTGAAATGAATACAAAGAGGTGTTTTTCAAGACTTTGCAATGAACACCTTCAATTATTCATAGCATCACCACTGATGAGTCCCATTCAAACAAGCAGGTGATGATAAATAAACACTTTTCTCCAGCTGTGGAAAATCTGTCTTACAGAATTATCAGAACTCACAACTTCCATTTAACTTGTAATTAAAGTGCAAAATTTCTTTAAATTAAATTTTTATCAAGTTTTTCCTGTAATAACAAATATTCTTTATGGATGTTTTAATTGCGCTTATCTACTCATTCACTCATGCACTCACTCATTCATTCATTCATATTCACTGTGAAGGATGCTACAGTGGACACGGAAGTCAGAGAGCGGCTTGTAAGAATCACTTGTCTCTTTCCACTATGTTAGTCCCAGGGACGGGGCTCAGGTCAGAGACTAAGAAACAAGTGCCTTCACCTGCTCAGCCATCTCACTAGACATTTAGCTGTGAACATTCTTGTGCTGATGCTGATGTGCCAACTCCAAATATTTGGATTACTAAAAATAATCCCCAAACACATCCAGACATTGCTTCGCTCATCTTAACAATGGTGAGGGGAAAAAGGATTGGTGACCAATTTTTATCCTCACTCTACTACTCTATCAACACATAGTAAACACTGCAATTAAGATTTTGGAAGCTGAGAAATATTGTTCAAGTTTTATAGTTTGCAAGTGAATAGCACTGTTTTCAAACTATTAACATCTACAAAGTAGATATCTCTCCTCTCCCTCACTCCCTCTACCCTCCCTACCTCCCTCCATCTATCTCTCTCTCTCTCTCTCTCTCTCTCTCTCTCTCTCTCTCCTCGCTCCTCGCTCTCTCTCACCTCTCTCCTCTCCTCTCTCTCTCTCTCTCTCTCTCTCTCTCTCTCTCTCTCTCTCTCTGTGTGTGTGTGTGTGTGTGTGTGTGTGTGTGTGTGTGTGTCTGTGTGTGGGTGGGTGTGTGGGTGTGTGTGCCTCGCCCTGTGTCTCTTTCCTCTCCTCTCAGAGGCCACTTACCAATTACTTATTTTACAAGATATTCAATATTGTATCTTGGACAATCAATGTAATGCAGTGAGTAATGTTCTGATCGAGGTTCTTAGAAAACCATTTAACAGCTTGGCCTTTGCTCTAGCTACCATATCTGTAACCTTTTCAATGTGGCGCACGCATCTATGAATGAGCATTGACTCATGAAAACACCTCATAATGCTAAATATGATCTTGATTTCAAGGCTTTAAAGAAAATTTGAAATAAACCTTATATATACATTTACTGCAACCTAACATATGCTATCAGCGCAAAACATGTCTGCTGAATCCTTAATAGTTTATTGTTTTCAAGTGTTTCTCAATCCTTTTGACCATTTTTTAAAATTTAGCTTGTATCTTCCTGGGAACAAACTAAACAACATTGTTTTAGGGATGTCTCTTTGTACTCTATGAGATGGCATGATAATTGAGGAGAATTGTTATAGACATGTTACCGCCATTACTATGGCTGCTCTCCACTCTTTGTTTCAGGCAGGGTCTCTCACTGAACTCCCAGTTCCGTGCTTCTCTTCTGTAGGTGTAGCTATGCAGCTTGTCCCAGGGAGCCCTTCTCTGCCTTTCAAGAGCTGCAATTAGCAGCAGCTGTCATACTTTCCTGGCTTTGTACAGATTTGGGGGATCCAAACATGCTTGCACAGCAAATACTTTTCCTACGAGCCATGTCCACAGCCCCTGCTCACAGCTTCTGTTTGAAGCACTACTGTGTTATGTTACCTGCATTCATTTTTCGGATACATTTGTTATGTATATATTTTAAAACACGGGAGGCTCCCTATCCTCTTTCCTTCTTTGGTAGTAGTGATGCATTTTATATGGTTGTAAATTCAACAGCTTGTATATGAACAAAGGCCTTTCTTGCCGTCTTTCTTTCATTTTTTTCCTGATATTATCCTGCACCTGGAACCTTGAATATAATCTGGTGATGTTGTTGGTTAACACAAACAACAATTTCTAAAATGCTCAACAAACACAATTGACTTATTTCTAGTCTTTTACGATATATCCTTGTCAACAGACTTAGCTAAGGGTAGAAAAAAATGGCAATGACTTTAAGAAGCTCAATATTCACAAATTACACTGAACAAGCAGTGACAGATTTTTAATAACCCACTAGCTTTATGAAGAATGTTGTATTTATGGTGAGAAATTAATATCTATAAATATTAAGTCAAACTGAATGTAAAGTACTTAAAGAGATTATGGGCCCTTTTAGCTTCAGAGAAATAACTATGGAAGTTTTCCTCAGGCTTAGCATTCTGAGAAAGCATTTAAAAATAATCACACATGTACTCTGGTACCTCATATTTGACCATGTCCTCTGGAGGGGGAGACCTGGTGAACTCAGAGGAAGGATAGCAGGCTACCAAGAAGAGACTTGATACCCTATGAGCATATACAGGGGGAGGAAGTCCCCCTCAGGAACAGTCATAGGGGAGGAGAGTAAGGGGAAAATGGGAGGGAGGGAAGAATGGGAGGATACAAGGGATGGAATAACCATTGAGATGTAACAAGAATAAATTAATAATAAAAAATTAAAATAAATAAAAATAATCACATGTTAGCAAGATTAAAATATTAATAAATGATCAAATCTAATGTCATAATACAAAACAAACTTCAGAAATATAAGTATATAATAATCATAATGCTAAATGATGCCTGGGAACACACAGTAGTGAGGTACTTATCCTGTCTACACAAGTCAGCACTACAAAATAATGATTATGAAATGATTTTCCTGAAGATTAATTTTCTGAACATACTAGAGGTCATACAATCCCCTTTCATAAAAAAATGAAATTACTCAGTAATCATTTGCTGTCAAAAAGAAAGCACTTCATCTTCTCAATAAAAAAAAAAATAATGAGACATATCCCTTGGACTAGTATTTTGATATAAGTGAGTATATCTCTTTTTGCTTCTGGGTGAACTCACTCATTATGATAATTTCTAGATCAATCCATTTGTCCACAAATTTCGGGAATTCCTTGTTTTTAATAGCTGAGTAGTATTCCATAGTGTAAATGTACCACAGTTTCTTAGTCCATTCTTCTACTGAGGGACACTTAGGCTGTTTCCATGTTCTGGCTATTATGTATAAAGCAGCTATGAACATGGTTGAGCATATGCCCCTGTTACTTACCAAGAAAGTGGGTCAGAGGAGAGGACATCCTATTGAGACTTTAGGCAAGAGTAGCATGGAAGAATGGGGAAATAGTAGGACCCACAGGGTCCTGGAAACCTACAAGAACTTTATGACAGGCAGATCTGGGTCCTGGGGTCCTCCTCAAACTAAGGCACCAGCCAAGGAGAATATAGGCAATAAACTTCGAACCCCTACCAAGACCTAGCCGACAAACAGGGTATTTTCCACCGTTGAGTGGAGAGTGAGATCTGACTCTCACATGGACTCTGGTGCCCCTTTTCTGACCACGTCCCCTGGATGGGGAGGCCTGGCAGCACTCAGAGGAAGGATAGCAAGTTAACAAGAAGAGACTCCATATTCTAAGAGCATATATAGGGGGAGGAGGTCTCCCTCAATCACAGACACAGGGGAGGGGAGAAGGGGGGAAGTGGGAGGGAGGGAGGAATAGGAGGAAACCAGGGAAGGGCTAACAATCCAGATGTAATATGAATAAATTAATTTAAAAAAGAAAGAAAGAAGGAAAAAAATAATGAAATTATGTCAAGAACCAGACAGGCATAATTGAATTTCTTTTGTATCAACAACCAATCAGGAACTATAAAAGCTAGAAAAGGATCTGGGCATGGTGATGCATGCCTTTAATCTCAGCACTCAGGAGGCAGAGGCAGGTGGATCACTGTGAATTCGAGGCCAGCTTGGTCTACAAAGCGAGTCCAGGTCAGCCGAGGCTACACAGAGAAACTCTATCTCAAAAATACACACACACACACACACACACACACACACACACAAGCTAGAATGGAAGCTGAATTAACAAAATAATTCTGCTTCACTTACAAATGCTTGAATAACAATAAAGTTACAATTAAATAATTTTAATGTGACAATCCAATGCAAAATAGATGTTGAGGAAAATTTAAGGTTAAACTGCTTTCAACCAAACCAAGTTTCATTAGTAAACATTGTGATTTAAATAATAAGCAGATTGAAAAAGTGGGAGAGACTTTCTCTGTTATCATTCAAACTTTATCTGAAAATCAAAATGAAAGACAGAAATGCAAGTGGGATACAGGGCAGCTCTGGTTGACTGGATTTGGCGTGACCTGTAGATGTGCTGGTGGAGGACAAGCAACTCCTTTTCTTCATTTAATTTCCAAGAAGTCCCTAAGCTGCCTGACTTTATGATCTAGCTTATTTATACCCTTGAGGAGACAAAACCAAACTACAACTTACAGGGCATGTCTGTCCCCAGTACTGTGCCTTACCATCTGCAGCAAGCACTCTCCTTAGAAGTACATTTGGGACACTTGTCTATGTGGAATTTGTCACAACTTAATTAGAGTATTTTGACCTAACCATTTGAATCCTAAAAATAACTTAAGCTAACAGTAAAAGTGTTATTTCAGTTGAGTCAGTGTCAGTAACAAGCAGAATGGCACTTGTAGGAAGATAAAGACCTTTCTACATTTATCTAATTCTAAAATTACCTGAATGCTTAGTGTTTACATTAGTTGTTTAACATTAATGGTCATGTAAAATATAAATGTATATTTACCATCAAAGAATGTTATATTAAATAGCATCTTAAACAAAACTGAACACATGACTCATTTCTATAAAATATTTTAAACCTGCTATTCTTTTATTTTTAAGATTATAATTTAATTGTAACTTTCCTCCCTTGTATTTCCTCACTCCAAGTCCTCCCATATACTCCTCATTGCTCTCTTTCAAATTTATGGCCCCTTCACACCTATTATTTTATAAATAGTTTGATGATTAAAATGAATAACAGAAGACCTAGGTATTCTTAAATGTTTCACACAGTAATAAGTTGGCAGGGTACAATATAGCTCCTGAGACTGTCTGATAATTGCATACAGCATGGCCGCTAATGCTTACACCACAGTGCGACAGAAAAGAGACACCAAAGGTGAATGAAAAGTTTGCTCCTAGGGAAAGCAAACAACACACTATTGGCTGTAGGGAAAGGACGTGTACAAGACCTACACAAAGTGAGACAAGGACAACACTAGAGGATGCGTGACGGGCACGCAGACACAGTCTTCAGAGCCTGGACTGCCAGCACATGACCTACGCAGCATGAGCGGGAACAGGTCTGGCTGCAGAGATGCAGAAGCACAGTGTAACAGCCCAGCTTGGTTGTTAGCCCAAGGATGCCAGAAGCCCAGAGCGTGAGTGGGCTGGGAGAAGGTCTCACTACAGTGTGTACTGTTAAAAAAAAATTTAAAGTAGCAAGAATAAAAAACTTAATGAGAAAAATGAGAACTGTGGCAGGGATTAACGAAGGTGTCAAAAATGAAAGTAAGGACTGTTAAAACTACCATCAGCAAGGGCATAAATGAGAGGAAAGCCTACTTAGGGGAGAGTAAAACTATTTACAAGAAAAAATAGCGTAGGTAAATAAATAGGACATGTGATTAACTTTATAGAGTGTGATTATGTAAAACGAATAGTTGTAAATGTAAGAAAAGAGCTTTTCTAAGAAATTAATGAGAAATTTAAAAAACCACTTTTCTTTTCATTGAGAAATTTGAAAAAAACACTCCTTTTAAAATAACAAAGAAGAAAAAATTTTTAAAAAAGAGAAAGCTAAAATGAAATAATGAAAATATTATACTTTAAAATAATGAGAAACATCACAAATATTTCAATATGTAAGCTGACAAAGCATAGTTTTATGTGATAATTAATGTATCTGCATTCTTTCTTTCTAGTTCTCTGCTGGAAGAAGGATTAAAATACCCTGAACACTGTGGAGGTGGACATAGGACAGGAAATGTCAACCAGATGGATGAAAGGACAGTGGCTATTTCTGAAGAGAGAAACTGTTAAAGTTAAATCATCTTGTTGGTTTATTCAAAAATAAATAAAAGAAAAGCAAATTATGAGTGAAAGAGGAGAGAGTAAGTAAAATAGTAATAAAATAAAACCTAATCCAGATGGGAATTTATTTCTAGCTGAATGAATTTTACAATTTGGAAAAAAAGGGAAGAAAGGAAAAGAAAGGAAGGAAGGAAGGAAGGAAGGAAAGTTGTACTTTAAAAAACAAAACAAACTAAGTAAAGAATTCTCTTCTTTAATAATAATCTTCCGTTGTTACCCAGGGGTTACTTTCTCAACATGGTCTTTGCTCTTAAATTGCAGCTCTCCCAGCTTCCCTATTCACCTATTCATTTTCCCTCATTCATCTTTTTAGCATTTGCCACCGTCTAACAAGTCAGATATTACTACTTATTGTGGGGCACATGGACTGTGTGACTGGGGAAACAGGCATGGAGTTAGAGGTCGAGATGTGTCCAAACCCCAAAAATCTCAATCTTGGGTACAAGATATGAAAATCACAAAAAAATCTATTAAAAATTTAAGTTATGCTTTTAAGTTGTAAGTGTAAGCACTGTGATGTATAGGGCTAGGACAGTAGCACTGTCCAATGAAGATACCCCAGTGAAAGAGAACTCTTAGCCAAGCATGGTGACACACACTTTTGATCCCAGCACTTGAGAGGCAGAGGCAGGATAATCTCTGAGTTCGAGGCCAGCCTGGTTACAGCGCAAGTTCAGGGACCAAGCTCTTACTTAAAGCAATTCAAGAGCCTTGTTTACATCCTCATATTTTTGCTTGTGATCCTAGCCTTTAATGGCAGCACCCCTATCCTGTAAAAACAGCTCAAGTTTTGCCTGTCATGCTCTCAGCCAACATTGTAGAAGTACTGCAAAGCAGGCCACACCGGATGCCAGGGCAGGAGTTAGAGAGCATCGCTACAAGAGAGCGCATTAGGAGAAGGTCTTAGTACAATTTGTACTATTAGAAAGGTTGCACGGTCACATTGCTCTCGAGAGAGAACGTGTGCACAGGTACAACTCAGGGACTACAGCACTACGTAAGATAAATGGGGGCCATCAGAGTACAGCCTTCATGCTTTCTCCAGTGTGTCAATGCGGTACTTGAGATCTGAGTAGAGCCTTCATTTTCTGCTACAGTCTATCCATGTGGAACTTGAAAAATCTATGCACAGCCTGAGAGGGAAATGTTGACTACTTCTACAGAGGAGAACCCCACAGAGTCCTGTTAATTACTGCATACAACCACGCATCCATCTCTGGCGATGCACCATTCTTTGCACTGAGCCATAGAGGCTCTTGGTCTGGCAAACTATAAACTAAAATATAAACTTAGCCGTCTGTCAGTATGTTAGATATGCAAGACTTGTAAAGAAACCACATATGGCCATCCAAATTCCTCAAAGGTGACCGGGATTGGGAAACACATAGCAATCACTGGGCCCTGCAAGATTACGTTATGTCCCCTGGGCAGGAATCATACACTATTACCTGGTCTAGCCATGGAGTAGGTCCCTTAGTTTTGCCTACCTAGAAACTCCTGATTTTATTTTGAAGAAATCTCCTTTGTCTTCCAAAGCCCTTGTTTCCATGCTCAGCATGGTGCTTTCCTGCATTTTCCTCTCCTTTGCGATGAACCAAGCAGTTACTGTAAAGATCACCCCTTTTAGGGGCTGAAATGTTATCATAGCCTGCTCCTGGCTGCTCCAGCTTTGGCAGCCCAGGGATGTCCTTAGAGGCTGGACAGTTATAGGCTTTTGCAGGCCATATTGTTGCTCTTTATCCATACAACTCCTTCACAAACTTGGTAAGCTTCTAGGCAATTTGTTTTGGATTAGATCCATATGTAAGAAACTGTAGCCAAAGATCTAATCTAGATGCAGTTTTTAAACCTAAAGGTTCCTGTCTTTTTCTTATTACCCTGCATGCTTTACTCTCCAGCTCTTTTGGGGGAGACTACATGCAGGCTACCCGAAAGACTTTGTTTGGGTGGGAAAGCAATACCCTTAATTTGATTTTGCCTCTGGTCTGGCTCCCAAGTTTGGCAGGGCCTCAAGCTTATCTCCTACTGAGGCAGTGGCTTTGAAGCCACCGAGCATAACTGCTTTGGGTTGGAGTACAGGAGGAGTTGACTTTTTCAACCCTTAAAGACCTCAAATTATAGGACTCTTGGTGAAATTATTTTGCTAACCCAGCACAAAGAGACTTTCTTAGTGGTCTGTGTTCCTTTTCACTCCTGCCTGTCTACCGGCTGACTGTCGTCTGAATCCAGTTTTGTTATAGGATTTTGCCGGAAGAACAAGCAGCAGTCAGCACACATCAAAACTCTGCCCCTCCCCCAGCACCTGAATCCCTGAGTGTTATGGTCCTGGTTTTGGCATGTGATCTAAGCTATTTAAAGCTACAATTTTACTAAGTCTTTCCTCGGTGTCCCAAAGAGCAATCTACTTTTCAGACTCGAGTCACCATGTGTCTTCATCCCATCTCCCAAATGGTAAACATTACATGCCATGTATCTAGGATACGCCTTTGAAGGCATCTCACTTCTAAAAAAAAAAAAAATCTTAATTAAGATATAGATTTGGAATGCGTAACAGAGATTCCAACATTATAAGTAAAGAACACAGGCTTAGAAGTCTTTCTCATTTCCATACTGCTCAGGGCACTTATCGGGAGCCTGGGTTCTCTGCCAGGCACCTCTGCCATTTCTGGGATATTGCTCTTTTCTAGGTAGCTCATGGTAATTATTACCAGATCGCTTATCAAAGCAGCAAGACTGGAAGAAGTGAACAAGGAGCAAGCTTTCCTCTCTGAAGGAAGCACAAGTCACATTCAAAGGTGCTTAGAAAAGCTATCCCTATTTTGTAGACAGACACAAACTTCCATTACAGATGAGTGTCCAGTTATCAGAGAATAAGACAAAAAAAAAAAAAAAAAAAAAAAAAAAACAGGTTAAGAGAAAATCCTATTTTTATGACAACTTTAGAACAAGTGACTTGTTTATTTCTAATGTGTTTATTATGAACCAACAGCAAATAAGTTGACTGGATTGTCACTTGGGGAACAGTTGCTACTCGAATGATAGCAATAAGAATGTTCTCAATGTATAAAAGTACACATTAAAATAAATATAAGTGTGTTCTCTTCATTTTTCACTCACACACCACCTAAGATACAGTTGTGAATCAAAGCATGAGTGAAAGAACTGCTCAACTACTATGCGCTGAGCAACTGTTGCGTTGGACTCTCTGTCCAGACGGCCGGGACTGGTGTGCAGACAAGGTGTCAAGCTTGCCCAGATCTTCCTGCTTCGCCTCCAGGTACTGAAGCACAGTTATGCACCACCATGCCTGATCCAGAGATTTAAAGTGTGACAGCCAGCCCCCTATCAAAAGAGGTCCACGTACTTTACAAATGATAGTGTAAAAAATGAAGCACTGGGTACATTTACTGAATGTCATGACCATAATAATCAGAAAGTTTTTAAAAATTCCTTGTGACTACAGAAAACAAAGTTTTTCTGAATCAAGTGTATTTTCAAAGAATTTTATAATTTGAAAGACCCCATAAAATGTAGTTATGTTCTTTTACCTTATTAAATAAGAGTTATTCTATTACAAAAAGACATTTGTTTTAAGTTTTATTTGTACTAAGTTGGTAACCAAATATTCCATATTTAAATTTGCTTTAAAATACATTATACAAAATTGTGACATGTATTTATTTGTTAAAGTTGGGATATTTTTCTATTAATTCAAATTAATGAAAAAGAATATTTGTTTAAACCATTAAAGCCATGTGTGCTTTTATTTTTGAATTTAAAAAAAAAATGATTCATTCATCATCTTGAAAAGCTGAAAGAAACAGGATTTTGAACATTAGTTTTTAAGGCAGAGTCTCTCAGTTCTGTGGCCTTCCTAGAATCAAGATTTGGGCATCACCACTGAAGTTTTTTAATACATGGCTAAATCTGTTGTGATATGTATTTTATAAGAATATACATTCATTGATGGAAATGACACCTAAGCATATACATAAAGCATGTGTTATAGTTAGTCAGTGATGCTTGCCTGACATCATGCCTTCTTTAAAATATCATGACTCCGCATTGATTCTAGGATATATCTCCGGCACAACTTCAACTTTCATGAGATCTTTTTTCTCCACATATTTTTATATTTGAGAACAGATGAACAAATTAAAGTCAATACATGAAACAAAACAACTGCTCAATACTTGTTTACCATAGGGACCTTTTAAAAAGTCTTTTTGATGATAGTTTTTGGTCTGTGAGAATGGGCAAAGCCATTTAATATAAATTTTAAAAGTAATAGTTATCATCTGTGTGCATATGAGTGTGCATGCACACGTGTACACACAATCATGTCTGTATATGCTAGAGGTCAAGCTATGCATCTTCCTCAATCACTCTCCACCTTATTCCTGAGACATCATCACTCTCTTGACCTGGAACTCACCAAGCTGACTAGAGGATCTGCCTGCCTCTGCCGCCCCAACACTGGCATTACAGACACATGCTCCTGCACCAAGGATTCTTTGCAGAAGTGGAGGGAATGGAGACAGAAATCAAAGTCCATGAGCTTGCACAGCAAGAACTTACCAACCAAGCCATTTCCCATCCCTAAGTGTTATCTTTATGATAAGAAAACATTAATGAAAAGAACCTGGGAATGACAGCAAGCCAAGCACCGTTGCTCCCCTACTTCCAACGTCTATCTCTCACTACCACACACAATGTATCCACTGTAGGAGAAATAAAAAAGTGCCAAAAATAGCAAATGATTTCATTCATAAACAGTATTATAGAGAAAATAAATGAAAGGAAGAACCAGGGCTCAGTTCCAGTAGTCTACCAGCAGAACATGGCTTCCATTGGAAACTCCTTTTACATATGCCTACCTATATATTTTTATAAGTGAGATTCTGGCACCCATTCAAAAAGTACCTAGTATGGTCTTCTCAGGAACTCAGTACTGTTCTTGGTATTCAAGAAACATCTCTGCATTCATAGAGCATAGTGTAGCCAGACTGAGAATATAACCCATTCAGTAAACACAACGCAACATCATAAGCCATAGGGAGCACCATACAGACCCACATCAGTATGACGCAGCAGAGACCTCGTGAGAGACACAAGCCATTTTGAGGCACATGCCACAGCAGTCAATGACTACTAGTTGCTATCAGGGTAAATGAGTGGGGACCCAACAGGTTGGGAGGCAACTCTAAGAAGTCTTAGACAGCCAAAAGCTCAGGGGAACTTCACATGGGCTTTTCCACATCACCAAGTGACTGTGAAGCCAAAAGAGAGCTAGAAATGGAAAACTGCCCCTGCCTCAGGGCTCCTTTGAACAGTTAAGAAAAATAGAAAAAAAGGGGTGGGGGAGAAAGAGATGAAGAAGTAAAGAAGCAGAATGAAGGTGTACAGAAGGAGGTGAGGGGGAAAGCAGGGGTGGGGCATGGAAGAAAGGAGAGAAAGGAACAGGCATTTGCAGGGTGCTTTCTGTGCTGTTGGGGGTTCCCCATTACAATAAAGATCTAAGCTCTGTCTTCCATGTACTGAGCAAAAATAGGTAAAACCCCTGCACAAAAGTGCCCATTTTAGTGAGGTTATGATCCAGCAATAAATACAAAATAAGTGAAATTTAGAGTTTATTTATTAGGAGTAAATGCAATTAAATAAAACTGATGGGGATGCAGATGAGACAGAGGCAGCTGCAGTGGGTGGATAGAATGCACCTTTCAGTGGATTATTCACAGGTCCCTTTGAGCTAAATTTGGAAGGGAGCCTGAAGGAAATGAGGAATAGAAAGGACAGCGTCTGAGAGGAACCATTTCCAGGAAAACGCTCTGGACCTGGATGACTTCTGGGATACATGGGGAATAGCAAAGAGGTCCTAGTGGCTGGAGTCCAGGATCCCAGGCTAGTGAGCCGAAGGCAATGGACCTGATTGCCACTTGCTCAGGTAGAAAATGTATAGGTTATGCAGATTTGGAATGGACAAGAGGACTTGTGAAGTAAGCGGTCTGATAATGAATCTGGAAGACAGGAAAAAGAAGCCACCAACTAGGTGTTCATTAAGAGGCATATTTAACTTCCAGCCAACAAATAAGATGCAGTATGACGGCAAGCTGTAGACAATGACTTAGCTGTAGAGGACCTCAACATTAAGGAATTAAGAGGTTGAAGAGGAACAAGAAAAAAAAATAGTATCCTATCAATGATTCTCTGCTATGCTTGCAGACAGGAGCCTAGCATAACTGTCTTCTGAGAGGCTTCATCCAGCAGCTGATGGAAACAGATGTAGAGATCCACAGGCAGAGCTCAGGGCGTCTCCTGAACAAGGGGAGCAACATCAGAGGGAGCCAGAGGGATCAAGCACACACAAGACCTACGAAGTAAACTCTCCTGGGCCCATGGGGGCTCACAGAGACTGAAACACCAACCAAAAAGTAGGCATGGGATGGACCTAGGCCCCCTACACATATGTAGCAATTTTTAAAAAGATACTGATAAAGAAGAGCTAGAGGAGGAAATAGCAAAGAGGAGAGAGACAGAGACAGACACAGAGACATACACAGACACAGAGACGGAGAAAAGAGACAGACACAGAGACAGAGAAAGAGACAGACACAGACACAAACACAGAGACAGACACAGACACAGAGACGGAGAAAAGAGACAGACACAGAGACAGAGAAAGAGACAGACACAGACACAAACACAGAGACAGACACAGACACAGAGATGGAGAAAAGAGACAGACACAGAGACAGAGAAAGAGACAGACACAGACACAAACACAGAGACAGACACAGACACAGACACACAGACACAGACACAGACACACAGACACAGACACACAGACACAGACATAAAGACAGAGACACAGAGACAGAGACACAAAGAGAGAGACAGAGACAGACTGACTGACTTAATGAAAGAGTATTGTGAGGTAAAGAAAAAAGGCCATTTGTGTTCAATGCTACTGAAAGCCAAGTAAGAGCTATACTACAACCAGCCACCTGACTTGACACATTGTGACTTTGCTGTATCATGAATTATTTTCTTCTCAGTATTTAATAAATTATCAGCAATTGGAACAGTGCCTAGTACATAGTTCATATTCTATAAAAGCAAAAATTACATTAATCTCATTAGTATACATTTTAAAATTTAGTGGCAATTATGCTATGATAATATAACTCTTATGGGCAATTAGATTAAAATGTGGGTGCTAGCTAGGTGGCGCTGGCGCATGCCTTTAATCCCAGCACATGAGAGGCAGAGGCAGGAAGATCACTGTGATTTCGGGGCCAGCCTGGTCTACTAAGCAAGTCCTGGATAGTCAAGGCTAAATAGAGAAATCCTGTCTTGAAAAACCAAAAAAAAAGTGGGTACTTATGAAGCTTCATATTCCAGGTGACACTGGTATAAATATAAATTCAGAGAGTAATAGTATATGAAAAACATAAGGATACAGAATAAATTTTTGCATTCCTAATGCTATCTTTAAAATCTAGATTATTTATTTTATCCTAAAAGTTGCACAATTACAAATGTGGCCTTTTGTATGATTTTATAATGACATACTACAAATTATAATTTTTAAGCAAAACTGGACTTTCTTTCAAGAAGAAACATTTAATTCTATGAAAAGATATAAAAGACTGAACCAAAACTTTACTAGTTATAAACATCTCATAGCATGCTCACATTCTTAAAAATCCAATTTTATGTTCATGCCATAATAGCCAAACTGCGTTTTCCCTATCTAAATGTTATTTAAGATTTTAATAAAGCTGAGTTTATCATTTGACATGACATACAATTTCAGCACCATACTCACCAAAATAAATTAATAAGTGAAGAATGCTGATGACATAGTAGGAATGCAAGACAAACATATAATTAAGTGACGTTGAAGCAGAAATACTCACAAAAGGTTATCTATTATGATTTTACACTTTTATATTGAGATATATAGTCATATGTTTCTATAGCTTAACTCAAATATAATTTTCTAAGGCAGTTCACATACCTACAGGCATGCATGCAATGTTTTCAACAAGAGGTCACACTTGAGTTGTTAAGTTAATATGCCCTTATTTTTTCAACAAAGTTAATAGGAGTCATCTCATTCAGATAAATAACTCCAGAGCACTAGTTAGTCCTGATGACTGATTTTATATTAGTTGCATATTGGGTGGGATGAATAGAAATATTCCAGAATTTTCCTGGGCCATTTGCCAAAAAGAGCTCATCAGGAAAACAGTACTGTAATTTCAACCTTGAACTCTGAACTGTACACTGTTTGAACTTGTCAGGCACTCATCCCACAAAAAAGCTTGTGTGCTCTCTGCAAATATTTTCAAGTGAACTTGAGTTTAATTTAGTGGGAATGTGTTTAAGACCATGAAAAATAGCCACATTGTACACGGAGTGCAAACAATTCTGGAAATATTAGTTTATTTCCACTCATTATTTCACTTTAATGAATGCAATGTTGTCTAAATATTCCACTCAAGGATATATCTTCTTTTACTTCACTTATGCATTATTTACCTAAAATAGTTAGTTCAATTGGTTAAAAATGAAGCTACTATTTATAATAGTAATAGTTCAAATTCTGTACCTCCAACCATTCCCATCCTCACATGGGTCACTTGAACTTACACTATTATACCTTTGGAACTCAGTCCTAATCACATCATTTCATAAGAAACAGACAAGAGTATCGTGAAGGGTGTAGTTTTCCTAATTTCTTCCTCTGCATGATTGTCATTTATATATAGGAAGGTTATTGACTTTTGTGAGTTATTTTATATCCATCCAATTTGCTGAAGGTGTTTATCAGCTGTATGATTTCTCGGGTGGAATTCTGGGGGTCATTTATGTACATTATCATATCATCAGCAAATAGGGATAATTTGACTTCCTCCTTTCCCATTTGGATCCCCCAAGATCTCCTTTTGTTGACTTATTGTTCTGGCTAGAACTTCAAGAACTATACTGAAGAGATATGGAGAAAGTGGGCATCCTTGTCTGATCCCTGATTTTAGAAGAATTTCCTTAAGTATCTCTCCATTTAATTTGATCTTGGCCATTGGCTTGCTGTATATAGCCTTTATTATGCTTAAGTATGTGCCTTGTATTCCTGATGTCTCCAAAATTTTAAATGTGAATGAGTGTTGTATTTTGTCAAATGCCTTTCTGCATCTAAGGAGATGATTATGTGGTTTTTTTCTTTCATATTGTTTATAGGGTGGATTATATTGATGGATTTCCATACATTAAACCATCCTTGCATGCCAAGAATGAAGCCTACCTGGTCATGGTGAATGATATCTTTGATATGTTCTTGTATTCGTTTTGAAAGCATTTTATTAAGTATGTTTGCATCAATGTTCATAAGAAAAATTGGTCTGAAATTCTCTGTTTTTGTTGGGTCTTTGTGGGGCTTAGGTATCAATGTGACTATGGCCTCATAGAATGAATGTGTTATTGTTCCATCCATTTCTATCTTTTGCAGTAGCTTGAAGAGTATTTGTATTAGCTCTTCTTTAAAGGTCTAGTAGAATTCTGCACTGAAACTATCTGGCCCTGGGCTTTTTTTGGTTAGGAGACTATCAATTGTTGCTTCTAAGAGAAACAGTACTATTTAGCCCCAAGCAATATAAAATAACTAGGAATAACACTAACCAAGCAAGTGAAGGACTAGTTGGAAAAAAACTTTAAATCTCTGAAAAAAAGAGATAGAAGATGACATCAGAAGATGGAAGGATCGCCCTTTTGCATGGATCGGGACAGTTAACATAGTAAAATGGCCATCTTACCAAAAGCAATTTACAGATTCAATGCAATCCCTATCAAAATACCTACACAATATTTTAAAGACATTGAAAGATCAATTCTCAACTTCATATGGAAAAATGAAAAATCCCGAATAGCTAAAACAATCCTGTACAATAAAACAGCCTCCAGAGGAATCTCCATACCTGATCTTAAGCTGTACTATAAAGCAACAGTAATGAAATTGCATGGTACTGGCACAGCAATAGGCTGGTTGATCAATGGAATCTAACTGAAGACCCAGAAATGAATCCACACACATATGGTCACCTGATTTTTGGCAAAGAAGCCAAATCTATTCAATGGAAAAACGATAGCATCTTCAACAAATGGTGCTGGTCTAACTGGATGGCTACATGTAGAAAAATGCAAATATACCCATATTTGTCACCATGCACAAAACTCAAGTCCAAGTGGATTAAAGACCTCAACATAAAACCAGAGACACTAAATCAGTTAGAAGAAAAAGTGGGGAAGAGCCAGAAACACATTGGCACAGGAGACAACTTCCTGAACAAAACACCAAGGGCACAGGCCTTAAGATCAACAATTAATAAATGGGACCTCATGAAGCTGAGAAGCTTCTGTAAGGTAGGAGACACTGTCAACAGAATGAAGCGACAGCCTACACACTCGGAAAAGATCTTCACCAACCCTACATCTCACAAAGGTCTAATATCCAAATTATACAACAAACTCAAGAAATTAAATGCCACCAAACCAAATAACCCAACTGAGAAATGAAGCTGAGAACTAAATAGAGAATTCTCAACAGAGGAATCTCAAATGGCTGAGAAACACTTAAAGAAATGCTCAGTGTCTTTAGTCATCAGAGAAATGCAAATCAAAATGACTCTGAGATTCCATCTTATGCTGATCAGAATGACTAAGATCAAAAACTCAAGTGGCACCACATGCTGGTGAGGATGTGGAGAGAGAGGAACACTCCTTCATTGCTAGTGGGAATGCAAACTAGTACAACTACTTTGCAAACCTATATGGTGCTATCTCAGAAAACTGGGAATAGGGCTTCCTCAAGACCCAGCTATCCCACTCCTTGGAATATACCCAGAAGATGCTCCTCCACACAAGGACATATGCTCAACCATGTTCATAGCAGCCTTATTCATAATAGCCAGAACATGGAAACAGCCTAAATGTCCCTCAGTTGAAGAATGGATAAAGAAACAGTGGTACATTTACACCATGGAATACTACTCAGCTATTAAAAACAAAGAAATCCCGAAATTTGTGGACAAATAGATGGGACTAGAAATGGTCATACTGAGTGAGTTAACCCAGAAGCAGAAAGACTCACATGGTATATACTCACTTATAATTGGACACTAGCCCAAAATGCATGTCCCATGAAAGTCTTCACTTACCAGGAGATTGGGATACATGTGAGGACATCCCACTGGGACTATAGGTAAGAAAAATATAGAAGATGGGGCAATAGAAGGACCCAGAGGGTCCTAGAAACCTACAAGAAGAACATCACGATGGGTGGATCAGGGCCCAGGGGTGTCTGCTAAAGCTATTGCACTATCCAAGGACAATACAAGTAGTAAACATCAAACCCCTACTCTGATCTACCCAATGGACAGGACATTCTCCACAATTATGTGGAGAGCATGGATTGACTTAGACATGAACTCTGATGCCCCATATCTGACCACCTCCTCTTGGTGGGGAGGACTGATGGCACTCAAAGAAAGAATAAGCAGATTACCAAGATGAGACTTGATAGCCTATGACCATATAGTGGGGGAGGAGGTAACCCTCGGTCATAGACCTAGGGGAGAGGAATAGAGTGAAAGCGGGAGCGAGGGAGGAATGGGAGGGTATAAGTGATGGGATAACAATTTAGTTGTAATCTGAATAAATTAATAAAATGCAAAAGAAACAGACAAGAGACTAGTCCTTGACTATTCTCAATTTAAAGTGCAAATACTGAGATATTGAACAGATAGCCATAGTAACAGGGTGAATGTAGAAACTCTACAGAATTTAGACATAATAACAAAGAAAGGACATCACTGATGTGAGAATCTAACAGAACCAAGAATAGCATCGTAACAGAAAGAGGAATGGGATAAAGTGAAGGACCATTTCACCATCATTGACCGAAAGTCATCCCTTCAGGTCTGCAGGTTTTATTTGGTAATTGTTGGGTACTGTAGCGACTTGTTGTCTACAATGTTACTGTACCAATTATTCCCTGATAAATAGAATAATTCAAATTAGTAGTACTTACTAGTTATTTATTTTTACTTTTCACAGTATATAATAAGTGAGAAATGACAATTATTTAGAAAGCACATATGAATTAAGATTAACAGATAAAAATAATAGATTACTCAAGAATCTGAACTTGTTAAAAACAAAAGGTTAAATCTGCTATTAAATGTCTAAAATTAAAGCATATAGTTTTCTCTGCTTTTCACATAAATTTTAAGAATTATAAGATATTTAAATAAAATATAATGTCCAAAATGCCATGAATTATAATGTATTTTCTTTTTTGTATTGTTTTTGGTTTGAGGTGTTTTCTAGACAGGATTTCTCTGTGCAACCCTGACTGTCCTAGCCTCTCTTTGTAGACCAGGCTAACCTCAAACTCACAGAGATCCACCTGCCTCTGCCTTCCTGAGTACTGGGATTAAAGGCGTGTGCCACCACACCCAGTATATAAACTATTTTCTACCTTATTTAGATATCTAACTGCTGTTTAGTGCATTCTTGGTTTGGGAAAGTATCAACAAGGTTGTCTGGACAATGATCTAGAGGGAAACAGGTCTTAATCTTTCAGGAGTCACATCAGAAACTCAATGTGAAATAACGGTGCACATCTAAGTGTCACACACATGTCTGAGACTATACTTGCTGACACCTGGGACCTGTAACAGTCCGTGCTTGTTAAGAACACATCTAGTAGGTGGGGAGAGCAGTGAAGTTACATGCGTGATTACCTTTGTAGAAGGCTAGGCAAGGAATGATAATACTCTGGGGCCAGGAGACACCAAAAAAAATTCTTGTTTCCAAAGGAAATGTGTTTTAATAGATAACAATACTCTAAAACTTGCTTACAGTGATACAGAAAGCAAAATTGAAATGTTAGTGGGACAGAGTTATACAGTTAAATATGCTCCAGGATGCGGCTAGCCAAGGTCACACATGAGCTTCTCTCCCACACAGCTTCCCAGCGCTGCTGCTACACAGGCACACAAACATGGGACACACATGCAGCACAGCTGCTGCTACACAGGCACACAAATATGGGACACACATGCAGCACAGCTGCTGCTACACATGCGCACAAACATGGGACAGACATGCAACATGGCTGCTGCTACACAGGTGCACAAACATGGGACAGACATGCAACACGGCTGCTGCTACACAGGTGCACAAACATGGGACAGACATGCAACACGGCTGCTGCTACACAGGTGCACAAACATGGGACAGACATGCAACACGGCTGCTGCTACACATGCGCACAAACATGGGACAGACATGCAACACGGCTGCTGCTACACATGTGCACAAACATAGGACAGACATGCAGCACAGCTGCTGCTACACATGCGCACAAACATCGGACAGACATGCAACATGGCTGCTGCTACACAGGTGCACAAACATGGGACAGACATGCAACACGGCTGCTGCTACACAGGTGCACAAACATGGGACAGACATGCAACACGGCTGCTGCTACACATGCACAAAAACATGGGACAGACATGCAACACATGTTCAGCTTCCTTTCACCATGAAGTCCCCTTGCCCTCCAAATATCAATCATACGTTTAAAACTGTTTTACTTATGCAATAAGAGCTACTGATGTTCTAATTAATAATGTTTTGGACAGGAGCAAATATATATTTACAGTACATTTTCCCTCTTGTAAGAAACCTAGATAACAGTATAAAAGAAAGATGGTGTCAGAGCAGATTCTTAGGAAAGTAAAAGACATTAATTTTATTCTTCCCACACAAACGGTGTTACTCGTTTATTGAAACACTTGGTCTAATCACCGCTGGGTGCCTGTTAAATCGGTTTTGAGCATAAATATCAGTTCAAGTGCATGTTCAAGATACATTCTCTGATTCTGTGGGGCTGAGAAATCCACCGAAACCCACCCAAAAAATTCCTGGAAATGGGCAACTTTGGAAAGCTCCAGCTAAGCTCTTCTGGTTCTCTGTGAACCCCACCGTATGTGTCGCCTAAGCCTTCACTCATTCGTTACAGTCACTTTCCCAGAGAGGAAAAATTTAACATCACATTCCCTGCGGATGGGGTGGGGAGCACTCTTTCATCTCCATTCCTTTTGCAAAATGTTAGAGAACCCACCATCCTAAGATGCAGACTATATCCTGGGCCTTCTAGAAAGCAGTAGAGCAGAGTGTACCCACCACACCCACACAGGCACTAAAGCAGAGTGTGCCCATTACACACGTACACAGGCAGTAAGTCAATAGCTAACATATCTACCATCTTTTGGCCTTTCATAGATCTTTTAAAAGTAACTGGAATTATTAAGTGAGCAAGCATTGAATTTATAAAGGTAACAGAGAGATTAAAATTTTATATATCAGACTCACGTTCTATAAAAATCAAATAGAATTCAAAGCATGTAAGTTGAAGCCCATTAACCTGTCTTTGATGTTCAAATTAATTAAGTACAAAGAGGTGTGGAAAACTTCAGTGTACTTAGCTAATGATCAAATGATTGCTTTCTTTTGTATACTTGGACAAAAATCCAACAGCCTCCACACATTTAAACACATCTCCTCACATCTGATGCATTTCTGGAAGATCAGCTGTCATGGAGCTTACTCTTTGCCAGACTTTTCACATTAGGAGAAGATTTTAATCGTTCCCCATGTAAACTCACTCCTGAACTATTCAGTGTCTTAAGAACCAGCACTGCCCTTTTACTAACCACTCCACAATAACGGAAATGTCTTTACATAGTGAATATGTAACAAGGCAGCAAGTGATTAAAATTCAGCACACTATCTCTCTTGAACTTTATTGCTGCAGGTGCACAGCACAACCGTGCCGAGGCTTGCTAAGGGCAAGGTTCTCCTTAAAGGAAAACAAGTCTGTTTGTACACCTGCACTTGAAAATACTCCCAGTGAAAGACTGAGGACAGATAGTGGAACATACAAACAACACTGAACGTTATTTCACAGAAGACTCACCCAGTCCTTCTCCAAGAAAAGAGGGAATAAAACTAATCCTTGATTTCATGAAGACATCCCCAAAGCTACCTGGGTTCTAAGACACCATGTGGGAGGAGAATGTGATAATAATGATTCTAAGAAGATGTGTGGTAAGGGGGATATGCCTATCATCCCCAACTTAGTTCTTAGTGCCGGCAGCACTGAGAGCCGACAGTGTGCTCATGCTGCTTGCCCCTGGGGTGCCGTCCAGCTCACTGTCATACACTAAGCCTCGATTGTTCACCCCACATTTGGCTGACAGCTTCCCGTAAATAAGACGCTGTGCTTGGAAAACAGTGTGAAAAGAGGTCATAGGAAAGACCATGAGGTAAGAAAGCCAAAAGATAACAAAATGACTAATGACTAAGAACATTAAGCAACACTTAAAATCCAGTTACTGCCAAAAGCAACTGTGCACACCAGCCGTGAGAGTGACTGAGAGCCCTATCAAGTCAGGGAGGGAAAGGAACAGTGCACCGACTCTAGAGCTAAGTTCAGCGTATGTACATCACTCACTGATGCTGCTGCCTCAGGAAAGAATTGTGCTGCCCTGCCTTTGCCCAGCGCTATCTGTCCAGTCATTCATTTGCACTTTTAAATTGAGAAATCTAACATGCAAGAAGACTAGTGGAACACTGCCCAGGCTCGCTACTCCACTTCCCTAATTCTGCAGGTAATCCTATCTTCCTATTGAAGAGTTAGCAATGTCATCTAATGTCATTTTTATAGGTGTTTTGCCTTAGGAGTTAGCTTACTTGAAAACTTCTCAAGAACTCTTTCTATCCTATACCAACTGAAACATTGAAACAGCAATAGATTTCCCAGCTTCCCCACTTTGTAAGATTTATTTACTATTATGAATGTAGTGCTTTGCCTGCATGTACACCTGCATGTCAGAAGAGGGCACTGGATCACATAAGGGATGGTTGTGAGCCACCATGTGGTTGCTGGGAATTGAACTCAGGACCTTTTTAGGAGCAGTCAGTACCCTTAACCTCTGAGCCATCTCTCTAGCCCCCTAAACAGACAATTTTCATAGTGAACTCTTATTGACAACTACAATGGCCTCTAAAACTAACTTTATTTCGAGCTTAGTTTTTTTAAAAAAGAAATGTTCATATATAATGGCATTCCATGAAATCCTGAAATGGTGTAAATGGATGAAGAAGGCTAATTAGAACAGTGGGGTATTTGGATTTGCTTTTGTGTTAAAAAATTTTTTTCTTTGAAAATTAAATTATTAAAAAGGAAAAAAACAAAACACTGGCTTGCCCATAACATGTTAAAAGAATCTTATAAAGTCTGCATACTTCAAAAAGTCCACTTAAATCCCATTTCCAAGAGTCCTATCTAACACAAGTTCAAAATCCAATCTGTTGTGTACTAATGTATGTCCTTTTGTTTTTGTTTCTTTCTTATAGTCTTACCTAAACATTTTTGTGGAGAAACTAGCTGAAAATAAGAATATGTGCTGAACAAGGATGATACCAACAGGCACGCTAATGAGGATGTGGGGGAAGTCCCAGGGCCTCAACTCTACAAAAAGAGCTACAAGTAACTAAGAAGAGCTGAAGGTCAGCGGGCGGGGGAGAAAACTCTCTTCCTCAGGGAGGAGCGCACTAATTGTTTATCCCATGCCAGTGAGCCCCGAACTCGTGCACAGGAGTTAACAGTGTACAGATGAGCAGTGTGTGTTTAGGATGTATATACATATGTGTATGTAACAACAGTTAGTGAAAAAAAAAAAAGGCCATGAGTTTGAAATAAGTCAAATCAGGGCTTGGAGGGAGGAAAAGTATGGCACCCACGCCACCGCGGTACTGAGTCAAGGGCAAGGGACTACAGATTTAACTCACACACACACACACACACACACACACACACACACAATAACACAGCGGGTCCTTCAGGCTAAGAGAGCAGCAGCAGCAGCAGCAGTGGCAACAGCAGCAGCAACAACAACAACCTTTATTCAGTGTTCAAAGAGCCTTCTTACAGGCAGCAAAAGAGGAATGCCACTTGCAGGTGAAATCCCTCAAGAGGTGATTGTGCACAGGAGGAAAATCCTGAGGAGGGGAAGGGTGCATTCTCAGATCAGTAAACATGACTCGCGAACCAACATAAACACAGACATGGAAGCTGCTAGAAACAGGACATGAAACAGCAAGACAGGCAGGCAGCCCAGTCAGGCCTGGTTCCTACAGAAAAGGAAGGAAGAAATGATGTAGATATACTCTCAAAAATAAAGAGAAAATATGTAGTGTTACAAGACAAGCAATAAGTAAGTGCTCATTATTCAGAAATCTTCTACAGTAAGACCACAGAACACCACAAACTAAATACACTGGTTTCCTAATTTCCCAATGTTAAAATAAGTGTTTTTTTAATTGATTCAAAATGTAACTTTTTTATTGCTTCCACAAATGCTCATGGGATCTACATACATGATATTGAAGATCATGGGGGAAGCAGTGAGGTTAAAGCAAAAGTCCATGTCCTCATACAGAATAGCCAAAACATGGAAATAGCCTAAGTGTCCCTCAGTAGAAGAATGGACTAAGAAACTGTGGTACATTTACACTATGGAATACTACTCAGCTATTAAAAACAAGGAATTCCCGAAATTTGTAGACAAATGGATTGATCTAGAAATTATCATAATGAGTGAGTTCACCCAGAAGCAAAAAGAGACAAATGGTATATACTCACTTACAGCAAAACACTAGTCCAAGGGATACATACCATGAAAAACCTTACTTACCAAGAAAGTGGGTCAGAGGAGAGGACATCCTATTGAGACTTTAGGCAAGAGTAGCATGGAAGAAAGGGGAAATAGTAGGACCCACAGGGTCTCCTGGAAACCTACAAGAAGAACTTTATGACAGGCAGATCTGGGCCCTGGAGGCCTCCTCAAACTAAGGCACCAGCCAAGGAGAATATAGGCAGTAAACTTCAAACCCCTATCAAGACCTAGCCGACGAACAGGATATTCTCCACCGTTGAGTGGAGAGTGAGATCTGACTCTCACACGAACTCTGGTGCCCCGTTTCTGACCACGTCCCCTGGATGGGAAGGCCTGGCAGCACTCAGAGGAAGGATAGCAAGTTAACAAGAAGAGACTCGATATTCTAAGAGCATATATAGGGGGAGGAGGTCGCCTTCAATCACAGACATAGGGGAGGGGAGAAGGGGGGAAGTGGGAGGGAGGGAAGAATGGGAGGAAACAGGGGAAGGGCTAACAATCGAGATGTAATATGAATAAATTAATAAAAACATGGAAAAAATAAAGTCCATGTCCTCAATGAGATTGTGATGCACTGGAGACAGAAGGAGCCTGACATGAATGATGGGGTGTAAAGCTGTTATAGGGCGCCAGACAGCAGGGGCTCATGAGAAGTGACCACTCAGACACCGAGTACAGCCTACTGGAAGTCTTTATTTTAGCCTGCTGGGACCACACCCAAGTGTTCAGAGACCCAGATGTGGCCTCCAGTATCTAGAACATGGGGCTTTTAAGGACAGAGACATCATCTAGGCATCTTTCTCAGCAGTACAGGGAGCAGGGAGCTGTGCAGAGTAAGCAGTGGGAAGCAAGGAGTTTGAACAGAGGCTAAGACAAGCAGTTAGCTAGAGGAGGTTCTGCACAGAAAAGGGCTAAGATAACTTAGCTAGAACATCCTGACCTTTGCCCCCTAGAATAGAGCTGGGTAGTTTTCCATGGGATTCACCATCGAGAAGATCAGATTCTAGTTAAAGCTGGAAACAGTCTCAGCAAGAGTACAATATAGAGAAATCTCTGCACTGTCTTGCTTTCTCACAAAACAAAACAAAACAAAATGAAATGAGAATGTAAAAATCATAAAAAGTACATATCACATAATGATGTGCCATGAGACCTCAAAAGAGAAGAAAGAAAGACTATGAATGGTACAAAGGAAAAGATTTTCTAAGGTCACACGTTAGTCCCTGACTAGTGGATAGACAGGAGCTGGACAGAGGCTCAATGGGCTTGAGTGCTTGCTGCTGCTCTTCCTGAGGACCAGAGCTTGATCCTCAGAGCCTAGATGGTGGCTCACACCCATTCATAATGTCAGTTTGAGGAAATGCAATGTCCTTTTCTGGTCTCTGTACCTAACAAAGCACACATGTTGTCCAAAGAAATACAGACAAAATACCCATAAATATAAGATAAAAATATTTTTAAATTTTTAAAAATTAAACTAAGTTTAGGTGCATAGGGTATATAAGATGCAGAGAAGACAGAGGTAATCATCGGTAGAAACAATAAAACATTCCTGGAGGAGAGTTATTCTGACTCAACAAAGCAGAGGACCAAAGACAAGACCAAGACCAAGACCACCAAGGCCACTGTGAGGCAGAGCGGGCTGCTTCTCACAGTGAAAGAACAAGGGGGGAAAGCAAGCTGGAGAAAGAGATACAGGAAGCTGTTGAGGATCAGGAGCTACGGCATCTCAACTCCGAACTACGCTTCAGTGGGAGCAGCATAAAACCTAAGATGATGGCAATGTCCAGGATGACAGTGGGACACACTTGTCATCACAGTCCTCCAGGGATTCCTGTCAAGTTAACATCTGCCAGGGCTACACAGCTAGACCCTATTTCAACAAAACCAAAAAGTAAATTAAATAAACTAATAAATAATAAAACTGAAAGGAAGCTGGGGACCTCACACCCATGAGCTGTCCAAACTTCTCCAAACTACAATGAACCACCCAGAATTTGAAGCAATAGGCATTGGAAATGCTCCAAAATTAACAAAATAGAACATATAACTATAGTTTAAATTGACACCTAATTGTGAAACAACTGTCTCCCAGCTAATCCTTGTCACAGGAAAAACAGCCTCTTACCACCAAAACAGACTGAAAGCATAATGAGTAACCGTTTCCGGGAAAAAGGCATATCGTGTGAGAGTACCCGCGTGGGAATGTTTGCTGGCGATGAAGAGCTGTGGGAGGCCTCTGGCTCAGCCTGCTTGCTCTCACACACTACTGCTTGTCCGCTGTGGTGGGCCTCCTGCCCTAGTGCTCATGTTCAGAATAACAATGACACAGGCCTTAACAAGCATCCCGGACTCAGGGTTTAAACAAGATACCACTGTAAACTATTCTTCCAGTTAATGATCATATTATAATGAGGCAATTAGTAAATTCCTACTGACTACCTGCTTTTAGACAGCATCGTGTTGCCTCTGCTGACCTCAAGTCAATGAGAGGCGGAGTGAAGTTCATGGAAAGATCCTGAAATCTTTCCATGAGCAACTTGCGATAGTTTGATTATTTATGATGCAAAAATACGTGTACACATGCACTATCAAAAAAAAAGAGTAGCCCTTCTTTTACATAAGTCATCAGAATCTTAGCTATGCCTGCTTTGAACACTCTAAATTTTAACCTCCAAAGAAACAACAGTAATAATACTTGGTCAAAAACTCACACACAAAAAAAATAAATAAATCGTGTAAAAATAAAACCAACAGAATATATGATAGATAAATAATGATTGGGACACAGAATCTCATGTTTGCTATATAACAAAGCACAATTCTAAACAGTAAAATCATGCCAACCTTCAAAAGATGTGCCACACTCAGTGGCACTCATAGTAGCTTCCCTTTGAACCCCGAGGTGTCAAGACTGCACAGGGGGAGGTACCAAGTGCCCTACCTGCATTTCTATTAATGACAGTTTCTAATTGTTCTCACAACTTTTCCATGAAACAATGCTTTCAGAACACTATTAAAATAACTTCATCTATTTTCTATTTGTGCTATTCCAGAATTGCCTGTACTTTCCTCCTATCCATAGGGTACAATCCTAGCCATTCTACTGTTGTGCTCTGTGTGGCTTTGTAACTATCTGTGTAGACATCAAATAAATTCCAAACTATAATCACCCAGTGGCTCTTCAAACTTTCCAAAATAGCTCTGCACTATTTTTCTAAGTCTTAAGAATCACATTCACTGGCTACCAATCCTTTCAGCAGAAAAATGTTGCCTACAATACGGCCTATAAGTCATATCCCTTTTCCTAGTGTTATTTCAAAACCTCCAGTTGCTGTAGCTATTGTTAAGTCGCAGCTAATGGATTTAACGTCCACAGCAGAAACACACACAGTAACCTTTCACAGTGATTCGTCTCAAACTACAACAGTATTTATAGATATACATTATTAATTTTACATAACTGAACTACGCCATCAGCCAGTGGACTTTTAGAAAAAAAATCAAAGGTTTATTTCCCTCAGATTCAACATCCTCACAATCATACACACGTTAGTAATCCACTCTACAAGAGACAGTGATTTTTATGCAAGTACTAAATGTTTACAGACTACTTTTATTTGATTCAATTTGCAATTCAAATCTATCTGAGAAACAGCTCAAAACATAACAACTTACTAGCAGCTTCAGGGCCTTAAGTCATTTCTTATGCCTAAATCACACATTAGCTAATTCAGAAAAGCTGCCAGATTGTCACTAGCCAGGAGGCCACAGACAAGGCTATACTATTACCAAGCAGTATTAGTGACAGAAGTGTCATTTTTATCCTGAATTACCACTTCACACATGTTAGAAGAAACTTTGTAAAGGTGTGACACAGCCTCCATCTCTACAGACATCCAGAGAGAGAGAGAGAGAGAGAGAGAGAGTGTGTGTGTGTGTGTGTGTGTGTGTGTGTGTGTGTGTGCTGTTAGACAGTGTCTTCCACATACGCAAGGGAAGCCATGCCCATAAAATCTCAACAATGCGGTTGCCTAAGCAAGAGCTGTTAAAATGACAACACCAATTGGCATGCCAATACAGTATTAATGACTACTTAGAGGAAAGAGTCATCTTCTTCAGAAATGAGAACACTGATAGGTTATCCAGTCCTGAGTGGTCAGTTTTAAATGTACATACATATGAGCAACACTAGTAAAATTATCAAATTGTATTTATAAATGTGGGGTGTGTGTGTGTGTGTGTGTGTGTGTGTGTGTGTGTGTGTGTGTGTGTGTGTGTGTGTGTGTGCGCGTGCGCGCGCGCGCGCGCGCGTACTTCTAAATGGAAAGAACCTCTGAGAATAGGGCAGGGAGAACTGACTGCAAGGTGAGTCTGGAATTCTTCATTAACTGAAGGGTCCGAGGCTAATCACTAAAGTTTTCTAAGCATTATTCTTTACCTGAGAAAGGGGACACATATAACCTCCCCATGATCAAATAAAATAATTTAAATCAATGTCCGATCTTACATATAAAAATAACTGCTATGGTTCCCCAAAGTATCAATGCAGAGAGCTCAGGGGAAAGGTACGAGGAGCACATACAGTTCTACAAATGCACAGGGAAGAAATATCTTCTCCTACATCTGACAAAGGGCTAATATCCAAAATATATAAAGAACTCAAGAAATAAAAGACCACCAAACCACATAATTCATTTAAAAATGGGGTACAGAACTAAACAGAGAATTCTCAACAGAGGAATATTGAATGGCTGAGAAACACTAAAAGAAATGCTCAACATCCCTAGTTATCAGGTAAATGCAATTCAAAACAACTCTGAGATTCCATCTTACACCTATCCAAATCGCTAAAATAAAGGAAAAATGGAGGGAGGAAGGAATGGGATAACAATTGAGATGCAATATGAATAAATTAATAAAATATATTAAAAAATAAAAAACTCAAGTGACAGCACATGCTGTCGAGGATGTGGAGAAAGGGGAACACTCTTCCATTGCTGGTGGGAGTGCAAACTTGTACCGTCACTTTGGAAATCAATCTGGTGCTTTCTCAGGAAACTGGGACTAACTCTACCTCAGGACCCAGCCAAACCACTCCTGGGAATATACCCAAAAGATGCTCCACCATACAACAAGGACATTTGCTCAACTATGTTCATAGCAGCTTTATTCATAATAGACAGAATCTGGAAACAACCTAGATGTCCCTCAACCAAAGAATGGATAAAGAAACTGTGATACATCTACACAATGGAATACTATTCAGATATTAAAAACAAGGAAATCTCGAATTTTTGAGGCAATAGATGGAACTAGAAATGATCATCCAAAGTGAGATAACCCAGACCCAAAAAGACATGTGTGGTATATACTCAATTATATGTGGATTTTAGCCCAACATAGACTCTGAGAGGCTCCACCCAGCAGGGGATAGAAACAGTTACTGAGACTCAAAGCTGGATACTGGGCAGAGTGCTGAGCGTGTAGAGTGACCTTGACAGGTCACAGAGGACGAGGTTATATGTAGTAAAGAGGACACTAGATAAGCTGAGGGCAGACATTAGGGGAGGAAGGCTGCCCTTTCTAATGACTAGGGGAGGGAGGGAAAGGGAATGAGGAAGGGAATGGGATTGGGAGAACTGAGGGAGGGGGTGGCAAGTGGGATATAAATAATTCAAACTGCAGAACAAGCAGGTAACTTATATTGCTAATCCCACTAAATGGGAGTAGCTCTGAGACTGGCAGAGATACGAATATAAATGTATAGTGAGGCTTCATGTTGGCCAGATTCTCTGTGACTTATTACTAGAGGCCATTCTTAGTATGGCATGAAGGAAGATTTGTAGATGTCTTATTTCTGCTCATATAATGAGCAGAGAACCAGCCTTAATTTCTCTGTACATCCTGCACACCTCATACAATTATAATTTAGAATTGTATAATGCTTGTGAGAAATTATGTTTTCAGAAAAAAAGAACCAGACACTGACGCTGGATCAGACCTGACAGGATTCATTCCTCTCAGCATTTTGGACACTGACATCCTGCATCCTCCTTGCTTCAGGCCCAGATGCCTCAGTTGCTGTCACTCATCAGAACAGGACAGTTTCCTGTGGAAAGCTTCTGATCCCAACAGGTCCAGCATTTCAATCTGTCCCACATAAGACTCCTATTAAGCCTGGAATTTCTTAACATTTAGAAACTAGACCACAAATGCAATCCTTGGCTTGCTTAACCATTTTCCCCAATTTTGGGGGCCCCTCCTAAGGTATTATACTCCCCAATTCAGCCTGAAGAAACCTTAAGAGAATAATGTCCCATTTCCTCTAAGGGGGATTGGGTAAGCTTCTTTTTGCTCTCTGGATCCACAAACACTTATTTACATCAGGAGGCAGTTATAAGTATTATTGGTCATATACAGAGAGCAAACTAGGCTGAACACAGGGATGTCCCTCTTTTCCTTTATCTTTCATCTGTAGGTAAGGAGACAAGAGCTGAAAAGAAAGAAGGGGTGATATAGAAATATAGAGGAAGGATAGAATAAAAAGTAAATGATTGAACTTACTTCTTAACTCACAAAGAAGGTTATCGCTAAGTCATTGGTATACAATTTTGTATATTGAAGCAAATCATGGTCATGTAAAATGCTAGTTTCATTCAGCACAATAATATATATCCTAAGTCTAGCAAATAAATATGATTCTACAGATACATAAGGTAAAATAGTTATATAAGGTCTTCAAAAGCCTCAGAGACCCACAGAATATGGCACTTATAGATGTTTTTATTACTCTAAAGATGCTTTGACAACAAGACAAGTTAACTTCTGACAACACTCAGCCGACCTCAAAGAAGATGATGAGCATCAAAGAACCTCCTTATGGAGTTGGCTTTAAATGTGGCAAACTAGGCCCTGGTCAAAATGTCCTCATTTCTGGCAGACAGAATTCTGGCTAAAAATGGGCAAACTTAGATGGCAGGCAGAGTCGACTGCTGAACTCTGCCAAGACAGGATGAGCAAATCCTCAATAGTTTCTGCCTTGTGGATATGTCTGTCAGAGATATTGGGATAGAAGGCTGAAGATGAGGCTTCAACATTATAGAGAGTGTTGGTGGCTGTTCAGGCAGCAAACTGTCTCAGTCATCTTTTCATTTTGGAAGCTGCCAACCTGCACTACTAGTTCACTCAAACATTTAAGTTTTATTCCTTCTCAAGTCTCTGAGGGGGTTTGGAGACCAGATAGTTTATTTTAACAATCAATTTTAGATGGTTAGGGGATAAGATCTTTTTATTTATTTTTTTTTTTCGAGGTAAGGATAAGGCATTTACTGTTATCACAAATCATTTTGAAAACTGACAAGCTTAACATTAGAAACCAAGGTACTAACAGTACAAACAAAAACAACCCCCCCCACCCCAACCCCAAATGCTGAAGCTTCCAGACTGAATGATCTTCTGGTGAGTTCATTACAGTTTTCTTGAAGGAAACTTGCAAGTGACATGTAGACATAGAAGTGAGAAGGTGAGTTTCAAACTAAATAGCATGGGATTTCTGAACAGCCCTTGAAATAGAATACACAGAGGAAGTTAGGGGCAAAAGTCTAAGGACTATGGTGGTTCTCCTGGAATAAGAACTGAATATTTGTTTGTTTTTCTCTTTTTTTTCCTAATATTTTATTCATGATTTTATTTTGTAGTTCCTGTTTTTTTTAATTAATTTATTCTTGTTACATCTCAATGTTTATCCCATCCCTTGTATCCTCCCATTCCTCCCCCCCCCATTTTCCCATTATTCCCCTCCCCTATGACTGTTCCTGAGGGGGATTACACTATGGAATACTATTCAGCTATTAAAAACAAGGAATTCCAGAAATTTGTGGATAAATGGATTGAGCTAGAAATGATCATAATGAGTGAGTTAACCCAGAAGCAGAAAGAATCAAATGGTATATACTCACTTATATCTGCATACTAGCCCAAGGGGCATGTCCCAAGATCTTTTTAGATCAAGATAAAGGATTTAAGTTGATAGAGATGAGATGTGATAGATATTGAATTTCATTCAGAAATTTAGACCCAACAAGACAGGAAAGATGTTTACTTCCAAGTTTGACAAATAAAAATAGCCAAACCCCTATGAATGTAACATTTATGTAACTCATGATTGTCACATGGTTCTCCCTGCTGTATGTAGTTTGTTTTATTCATGTATAATAAAATAAATGTATGTGTTAGAGAGAGGGAGGGAGGGAGAGAGAGACAGAGAGAGAGAGAGAGAGAGAGAGAGAGAGAGAGAGAGAGAGAGAAATATTTTCTCCTCCAAGATCCCAACCACTAAGAACTGTGCAGTTGGGTGAAAGTTAGATTCAAGTATCAGCTAGCCCCTGAATCTCAGCATCTGCTGAATTCCAGCTTCTATGTTTAATAAATGCCCCATGACAGCCTTCCAGACAGTTCCATGAAGGTGACAACTACACGCTTAGAATGTCAGAGATGCAAGTTTCAAAAGCAGAAGTAAAAAAGCTCCCTGAACAGAGGTGGGAGGACACTTAAATCATCCAAGGCAGATGGTTATGTACTTCCAGTTTTAAAGATCTCCAAGGACTGACCTTTCCATATTCCTGAGTTACCTGTCTCGGTGTCTAATCCCCTTTTTCTACTTATGTCCATCTTTATGACCAACTGAACTTTTTCTCTTGCTACAATTTTAAAGTATTTCCTTTTATTTGGTCTCCTGTGAGAGTAAAGAACATCTGTTCTGCATCTTCCATACAATAACCTTTCAAATACTTGAAGACAGTTAAATCACCCTCCGTCTTCCCTCCTCCAAGTTAAGCAGTTCTGAGCGCACTGAGCCCTCTCAGAGGACCTGGTCCCTCTTCCTTACATCACTTCTGCTGATCTTCGCTGGACTTTCTCCAGGGTCTCCACAGTCTCTGCCAAATGCAAAGACCAAAGTCGAACACAGCACTGGTGCCAAATAAAGCAGGGCTGCTCTCTGCTTCTGTCTCGCTCTCTTGATAAAACATTCCAAGTGTTGTGCATGTCTCTCTTTTTTTTTTTTTTCCAAAAAATACATTGTTCTTTCTAAGCTCTTTGCTCTGTAATCATAAATGCTACCATTTCATGGTACCTTCCTTTAAGGCTTGTATCAGATTTCAAGTGCTCCAAATGATTTCTGTTAGTGAGAACTGAATTTACAATTGTACTAGTTTAGAACATTTTTCTACCCACCATAAAAACTAAAACAGAAAAGCTGTTAAAAAATCAGAATTCACACCGTCCATAAGGTAACATCAATATTTACATTTTGATGATGTTTACAAACATGTTTTCTTCATGCTTCTATAAGCACTTAAAAACCCATTTTCTACTTCAGTACTATATAATCTAAGAAACTCTATGAGAGCATCTTTAAAAGTTTGCAAAGAACAAAACAAACTAAAGGGCTAAATTTTGTTTTTAAGCTTTATTGACAAGGCTGTGAAAATGGTGAGTCTCAGCACATTTGAAATTTTGAGTTTTACTATTTGAATTTGCACTATAACACATATTAAACGTGCTTTCTCACAGTTGCATAAATTTTACATGCTTGTATGCAATTATCTAGTGGCATATTTCTAAGAGGTGTAGATCTGGCAATAACTGAAATACCTACTTTTAAACTATTAGAAGTAACAGTATTTGAAAGCAGCTTAAGTCTTTCATGTTTTTATTTCTGCTTATAATCATGAAATTACCTACATCTATCCAAGTTCTCATCTCATAAACACTTTAAATACAATTCTATCCATTGCTAGTATGTAAATTTAGCAGTTGTTTACACTCCTCAAAATACTACTTAACCTAGTTGTCATTGTTTAGAGAAGCTGAACATATCGTGCCGCGGTATGTTTTCACTTTAGAAAGTCATTTTTTTTAAGTAAAGAATTTTCTTATCTTTTTGTCCCTTTTCCTCTGAGCCCCTAATGGTTGTCTGCCACACCTAACAATCCTTCAGTGGCAGTAGACAGCCCACAGTGAGAGGAAAAGGCCAGGCTGTGCTTCTACTCTTCATAGAAGCAATGCAAACACGAACCTTATTCGGAAACGCTACGTAACTCAAGCCACCTTTATTGCCATGTTCTAACTGTCAAATATACGTCTGAACAAAAGAATAACTGACAGCTGGCAGAAGCTACCTGAAATCTGTATGACTTAAAGAAATAAAATATCCCTACGATAAGAAACTGAAATTAAGATGTCAGTGGAAAGCTATTTTGAAAACGGTCGGGTGACAAAAATAAAGCAAATCTTGACAAATGTTAGATAAAATGTAAAACCAAAGTCACTCTATAATTTATAGAGTGACATGAGCCTCTGACTATAAGTTATGGTTCTAGGTTTGAATGCTCACTCACATTAAGAGAAAAGTCTATCATAAATACATGTATGGTCAATTATACAAGACAGTATATATATTTTCATTATAGGCAGAATTGGAGTAAAAGAAGTTCACAAAATGTCTTTGTCGCTAGCAATGTTAAAAGCTACAGATGGCTGAGAAAAAAGCAAGAAAATATGCATATATGTGTTAACTGGGAGAGGAGTCTTTTCTCTTCGTACTAAGTTTATGACATCAGGGGAGGCCATTTTGACTTCTAGTATGGTATTTCCTATAAGATGCTGATTTTTAAAAAGTGTCTTTAACACACATCTTAATTCTAGGACCATCTTTTTTTTTTCCCTTTGCTGTCTTCATTTATTTTTTTATTTTTTATTTAATTAATTTATTAAGATTGCATCTCAATTGTTATCCCATCCCTTGTATTCACTTGTTCCTCCCTCCCTCCCACTTTCACCCTATTCCCCTCCCCTATGTCTGTGACCAAGAGGGACCTCCTCCCCCACTATATGATCATAGGCTATCAAGTCTCATCTTGGCAGCCTGTTTATCCTTTCTCTGAATGCCACCAGGCCTCCCCACCAAGAGAAAGTGGTCAAATATGGAGCACCAGATTTTGTGTTCTAGAACCATCTTACAGTAGTAGGGTGGCAAACTATTCAGTTACTTTGAAGATAAGGTAAAATACTCACATCCACACAACACAAATAATATATCCAGTGCCCAGTGTATCCCCAGAATCAGCCAGCCCTGTGCCCAATAGGGGATGTGACCAGAGCAATTCTATTTCCTGTGACAGAATTTATGGGGAATTAAAATTCCCAAACACATAAATATTTACTATTCCATGGCTGCAGATGATTTTATATATACATAATCTGTAAGACTCCAATGATCAACAAAGTAACAGCATACAACATTAATGCATAAAAGTCAGTAGCCTTTCAATATAGCAATAACAACAACAACAATAACAACAAAATGCCCCCCCCCCAAAAAGGGAAACAATTCCATTCACAACCGCCTCAAAAATAATCTTGGAATAAATCTAACCAAGAAGTGAAAGCGTTCTATAGTGAAAATTTTAAGACACTAAAAAACAAATTAAAGATTACACAAGAAGACAGAAAGACACCATGTTCATGGAATGGAAAGATTAATATTGTAAAAATGGCTATCCTACCAAAAACAATCCACAGATTCAATGATGCTCCCATCAAAATTCCAAGTCAATTTATTCCATCAATCCTAAACACAATCTTACCTTTCATATAGAAGTTTAGAAAAATAAAACAAGAAGGCAAGAACAAGCCTAAGCAATGGCAGAACTGGCTGGAAGCATCATCATTTCTACCTTTAAGTTATATTGCAGAGCTATAGTAATAAAAACAGCATGGTACTGGGGTAAAAACAAGACACCTTGATAAATTACATAGAACTGAGGACCAGGATTTAAGTTTACAGCCCAATAGCTACCTGATTCCTGACAAACATGATCAAAACACTCACTGGAGAAGTCAGCATCATCAACAAAGGATCCTGGTCAAATTGCACGTAGAAGAATAAAAATGGCGCCTTATCTCTCATCCTACATAAATGAAACTCCAAATGGATCAAGGACCTCAGCATAAGACCTGCTGCCCTGACGCTGAGAAAGAAGAAACTGGGAGATTATGCCTGAATATGCAGGTGAAGGGCAGGATTTCAGGTCACTGCCCCAGTGGTGCAGGTATTATCCACACTTAGAAAGGGACCACACAAAACTGAAAAACTCCTCTACAGTAAAAGAGTGAAGAAGCAGCATACAAAACAGAAAAACGGTATTTATTAGCTATACAAATGTCAGAGGGTACTTATCTAGACTGTACAAAGAACTCAAAAGGCCAAACATGAAGAAAACAATACAATTTTTAAAATGGGGAATGGAACTAAACAGAAAGTTCTCAAATAATGGAATACAAATGACTGAGAAATGTTTTTTCAATGTCATTAGCTTTCAGGAAAATGCACATTTAAACTATGTTGAGATTTCCTCTGTCTTAGTTAGGGGTTTCATTGTTGTGAAGAGAAATCCTGAGGAGAGCAACTCTTATAAAGAAAACATTTCATTGGGGCTGGCTTACAGTTTCAGAGGTTTAGTCTATTATCGTCATGGTGAGAAGCATGGCAGTGTGCAGGCACACATGGTGCTGGAGGAGCTGATAATTCTACATCTTGATCCAAAGGCAGCAGCAGGAGACTGGATGTATTTCACACTGGGCAGAGCTTGAGTATTTAAGACTTGAAAATCCTGCCTCCATAGTAACACACATCTTCTAACAAGGCCACACCTCCTAACAGTGCCACTACCTATGGTTAAGCATTCAAACGCATGAATCTATGGGGCCATACCTATTCAAAGGACCGCGTCATCTTATCCCAGTCAAAATGGTGAAACACACAGACACACACACAAAATGCCTGCCATGATGTATGTGAGCACTTACTCACTGCTGAGGGTAGGGTGTGCAATCTGGTGCAGCCACCATGGAAGCCAGTGGGGAGGTTCGTCAATGCCTAGAAATAGATCAGCCATGTGATCCAGCTATTCCCCATGTGAGTATACACCCAAAGGACTCAATATGCCACTACAGAAATACATGTTGTGCCCATGAAACCCCAAAATTATGACTGCCTAAGAGGACCTTCACAATAACACCAGTTGGTAGGTGACATAATGCCCCAACTCTAGATGAAAAGCTACAGGTAATTAACAGATGCTGAGAGGAAGAGCCCTAAACAACACATACCGAGACACAATACTAAGTTTTATTGATATGGATTATATATATACGTATATATATATATATATATATATTATCAATAAAAATTAAAGATGAGGTCACACACTTAAGAGGCAGTGAGGACACAAGAGGAGTTGGAGGGAAGATGGAATGATGGAACTGATGTAAAACTACTACTGATGTATGAAATTCTCAAGAATATTTAAAACATGAAATCTTTTTAAATAACATCTTAGAAGCCTAGAATAAACAAAGACTTCATCATGGCTAAACTCCAGTATGGTGCTGCAGTTTTCTAATGATTATCAACAGTATTAGATAATCCCAGAAGTGATATTCAAGGCGACCATAAGACAGCTGACATCAGCCCCATGAAGAACGCAGGTCAGAAACCATACACATAGCAGACCAGCGCCAGCCACTTCTTCGCTGTAATTCTTGCAGCTGGGGACAGGATGATGACACCCATACCAGGCACTCCCGGGCTAGAGAAATGACTGAGTTAGGAGCAGGGGCTGCTGTTGCAGAGGACCCAGAACTGGCTGCCAGCACCCACCGACATCTGACAGCTCACAACTGAACATAATGATAGCCAGGGCATCTAGCCTCCTTAGGAACGCACATACACACATAAAGATACATGAATAATTAACAACGACAAAAATCTTTACTTTAAAATATTATACATCCCTTGGTTGTATAAATGTCCTATGATAATTTTAGCATAATTTCCAAGATCCATCAAGGAACATTTGTTTAATGATATATTTTGTAAAATTTTAACTGCTACTAAAAACAAAAAAACTGCCATTATTCATAATTTTAGGTAGTAGTACTATCCAAAAAAAATGGAAGAAAGGAAGAAAGGAAATTCTACTTGTTCTGTAGACCAGGCTGGCCTCAAACTTAGAGGAAGGGAGGGAGAAAGTACCAAAGGTTAACTAGAATGTGGAGTAATTTGAAATCTTGTGAATTGCTGTTAAAAAATGTAAAATGGTGCCACTGTGAATAAAGGAGTGCTATGGTTCCAGTGATTCTAAAAATAAAATTGCCATGTGGTTTATCAATACCATTTTTAGGTATATCCAACACTGAAATCAGATTCTTAAAAAAATATTTACTTAACCATGCTCATAGCGGCTTTATTTTTAGTAGTCCAGTGGTGGAAACAACCCAAGTGTCCATTGATGGATAAATAAACAAAATGCAATATATACATATGATGTAACAGCCTTTAAAAGGAAGAAAATTTTGAGATGTATTACATTAATGAACCTTGAGGGCATTATTATGCTAAATATAGTTATAAAATAAACAATGTGTGCAACTCCACTTGCGTGGCATAATCATGCAGCGACACACATATATCCAGAATGTCGGGTCAGGTGCCAGACACAAGGATGGTCATATAGGGATTACGGGATCCATCAGGTTAGCGTTGCAGATATGAAAGATGAAGAGGTTCTGACAATAGACTGCACTTTGTTGTGAACAGGCATTTTTAAGACAATTTTAAGACATTGAGTTTTTATGTATTTTACCCAAATAAAAAACATTAACTTGGCCAGGCTTGGTGGCGCACGCCTTTAATTCCAGCACTCCAGAAGCAGAGGCAGGCAGAACTCTTGAGGCCAGCCTGGTCTACAGAGTGAGTTCCAGGACAGCCAGGACTACACAGAGAATCCCCGTCTCGAAAAAGTAAACCAAAAAAGAACAAAACACCATTAACTCAAAAATCTCACACAGGAGCAACTCACCTAAGCACATAACTAACAACCAAAATTGCATTTTGTTCTGTTTTGATTTTCGAGACAGGGTGTCTCTGTGTAGCCCTAGATTTCCTGGAACTTGCTCTGTAGACCAGGCTAGCCTCCAACATAGAGATCCATTTGCCTCTGCTACCCAAATGCTGGGATTAAAGGCATGCACCAACACCACTCAGCTAAGAAATTACATTTCTAAAACATTCATTTCATACATGCATCAACTGCCACTCTCAAGCCTGAGTAGAAAGTCATTTATTCAACTGTGATTAGTAACCTAATGTTTCTCAGGTGTGATGACTTGCTCTGATCAGACAGTGATGATGAAAGAGAGAAGATGACCGCTCATACAGAGTTCATCTACAGGTGATGAGCAAGTCATGGCTAAGGAAACTTCAGAGACAGATACAGAAGTTGGCAAGAGCCTGGCTACTTAGTCCAGATGGACAGTCTGGGGAGATGTCACACTGAGACTCCTACACAGGGATCAAAATGAAAAGCAGGGTCCAGACACAGGACTGCATGAGGCAGAAAGAACAGCTAGTTTAAGAAGTCTACTTCAGCACCAACCAAAGAGAATATAGGTCCCCTACATGTATGTAACCCACGGGCAGTTTGATCCTCATGTGGGTCCCCTAGTAAGTTAACAGGGTGCTGTCTATGACATGGACTCTGCTGCCTGCTCTAATGGGGCACCATTGCCTAGCCTCAGTGGATGAGGAGGAGCTCAGCTCTGATGTAACTTGATGTGCTGGGGTGGGTTGGTGTGGGAGAGGCTCCACTTTTCTGAGGACAAGAGGAGGGGAAATAGGAGGAAGAAGGGACTGGGAGGAGAAGAGGGAGGGGGCTATGATTGGGATGTAAAGCGAAATTATAAATTAAAAATAATATTTTTAAATGGAGTCTACTTCAGGATGAGGCTTGTGCTCCAGAGAGACAAAATCAGAACTGCCAGTTAGAAGTGTGAGAATAAAAAGAAAAGTCAAAGTAGCAGAATCACTCTCAAACCTTGGAATCTACAGAGAAATAATTTCCTATATTCTAGCCTCTTTTTTTCTTGAAGATTATTAACTCGTTGCAAAGAGCAACAGACTCCATTAAAGGAAATGGTTTTATAGCACCTATGTAAACAAATTTTATTTATTTATTGCTGTGGGTTTTTCCAAAACTATTTATAATTCAAATATTTTTAAATTACAGAAAAAACTAAATGTTAGTCTTAATTTATTCTTAGCTTGAAAAGGTTTGTTATCACTGTCCAAATCCAGGTGCAAAAACATTTTTGCTAATGTTACAAATTCATTACTTAGAGAGAAAGCTACCAAAACACACCTGCACCTTTTCAAAACTGACCTAATATTGTGTGAAAGTAAACATGTTAAGGTCATGGATGTTTAGTCATCAAAAACCCCATTGTTCCATCTGCTGTGCAGAGAGACTTACAGGGCTACTTGGATTCTCACAGAGCTAAACCTGCATCTCCTGATATGGACATCCTCTCCAAAGTCAAAATCATCAGGAAAGACTCAATGCTTACAACTTGCACAAATATTGATTTGGTCCTGTAACTTAGTAGCATAGAATAGAGGGACTAACATCCAAGGAGGAGCCCACATTCTAAAGCATTTAACATCATATTTTATTAGTCAAAGCAAAAGAATGTAGTTGTTAAGAATTGGGGCTCTTTCACCAGCTGCTCTGAGTTTTCATCTTGCTTGTGGCCTTTCTTAGTATAAACTCCATAAACGCCATATGTTTAGGTTTCCATCTCTAAAACAGAGATAACAGTATTTACATCCACCAAGATGGCCGTGAGCATAGAACAAATTAAAACATGTACAGTGTTCCCCAGCTTGGCACATATTAGCAAACCACATTTATACTGTGAGCACTACTTAGTATTATGTCACACACAAAATACACTCACCCTGGTCTACTGTCTCGTTCTGCACGGTGAAGACGTCTACACCTATATCCATCATCACTCTTTGTGTTTACACATTTCAACATTCAGAGATAAAAGAAAAGATAGCAAGTAAAGTAATAGTTAAAAAATAGTCATAATACTGTAAGTTGTGAAAATTAATCCAAATATAGAGATTAAAATTTAGTTAAAAGTCTAGTAAGAACTGGCAAGACAGTTCAACATGTATAATAACTGATCACAAGCCTGAGGATGTGAGTTCAATCCCCATGGCCACCTGGTGGAAGAAGAGAGCCAACATCTGCAGGTTGTCTTATGACCTCCACACATGTGCACAAATAGTATACACACACACACACACACACACACACACACACAGGAATAGATGATAGATAGATAGATAGATAGATAGATAGATAGATAGATAGACGGACGGACGGACAGACATAAGCAAAAAGTGCAAGTCTAGTCAGACATGATGGCATGTCTCTCTAAAGCCACTTGAGAGACCCACCTTGGCAATAGAGTTAAGACTCTGTCTCAATAACATAAACAGGAAGCTTACTGTTGGGCACCTCTGGATCCCGGACAACTCCTGTGGCGGTATCTCATACCTGGGACAGAGAATTGTGTCTAATAATCCATTGCTTCTCAGATCAGCATCCTCTGGCCGTGTAGGACAGCTCGTTCCTATCTCTTTTGTAGGGTGTGGAGGAGAATGTAAAGAAAGATGGCATTTCCATGTGCTTTTGGTATTGGTCACGCCTCCTCCATGTTCTCATTCCCCTCCCCCACCCCAGCCTTTCCCTGCTTAAAGCTTTCAGCCACCAAATTTCCTTCTCTACTTTTCTATCAACTATGCTCTATGGGCTGCCTTTCTGTAGGACAATTCCGTCCCCTTCCTTGTCCCATGCCTTCCAGGAGTACCCCCAAGTTAAACAAACAGGACTAAAGAGTGTTAGGATTCGCTGACGTACTGGTACCCTTCAGGACCTGGGTTGCCATACTCTCTATAATTTTTTCCAACTTCATACATTTATTTTAATTTTTATAATTTTACTTTCCTCACTGAGGAACTAGACTCCACTGCATAAATGAATCACATTTTTATTTCCCATTCAGTAGTTCATGGGCAGCTCTGCTGACGCCATGTCCTACTGACTGTGGTGTGGATGTGCAGTGTCTCTGTGGCATGACGAAACCCTCTGGGTACCTGTCCAGAAGTGAGAGAGCTGGGTCAAAGGGTAGTTTTATTTCAAGGTTTTGGAGAAGCCTGTGGAATGGTTTCCAAAGTGGCTCCACTAGGTTACACTCCCATCAACAGTGTCATAAATCCTGGTTAGACTCACACCAGAATTAGAAGGTAAGTTCCACACACATCAGCTGCAAGATATAGAAAAATCACACTAGAAATGTTCCTTCTCACAGCTGGCTCTCAAGGGCCTGCAAGGTGCTTTACAGACTGTTGCAGAAGAGAAGATGTTAGCAGTGTTACCCAGCTGTGAACATTATGAACAGCAACAACAAAAAAATCAACCTGCCAGGGAAGACACACCCACTGGTGCAGTAGTGACATGACTGTTGTAGGGAAACAAGCTGTCATCTGATTGTATGTGACTATGAAACCTGACCCACTGAAGGGAACCCAGGACCAGGCTCTAAGCTGATGAACAACGCATGCTTAAGTGGAGGCTGTGCTGCTCTTGTTTAACCACACTCACGTATCATCACGCTGCCTTCTAAACAGGTGTGCTTAAACCCAAAGACAGACGCTACTCTCAGCTTAATCAAAGAAGCCTTTCTTTGCAGGGCAAGGTGGTGAGTGCAGAGACTCATGACTGCCAAGGATGCTCAGAATAAGTGACTGTTAAGTGCTGAATCCTACAAGAGTCCTTTACAGCATCTCCTCTCAGGCCAGGGAACAGGGCAAAAGGGGAACAGGAAGAATATGGGAGCCAGGAGATAATGTTGAAGGGCCTCTAAATCCCATCCTCTAGACTTGATACTGCCGTTACAGCCTTCAACTCAGAGGGACAATGGCTACTTGCCTCACAAGACTGGCCTTGTCAACAATCAATCATGGCAGGGAGAAGGGCCCATAGATGCCCATCACTGACTGCTGAACTATTGAAAATGATGGATTTTGAGCAAGGAGTCGCTGTCTTTGGTTCTGTACCCAATGATGATCCAACATCCTCCAAAGAATAGCGCCAAGCCCACAATCACACATAAAGTCCTAATTAAACTCAGTCTATTACAATATAAAACTAGACATGAAAATGAGAAGAGACATAAGCAGGAAAGAGGAGGGCTGAGAGCAATGAGAGAAACATAGGATAGGGGTGGAAATAATAACTATGCATTATATGTGTGTATGAATTTTCAGAACAAACAAATTATGAAAAATAAATAGAAAAAACATAAAAAGTAATGTGAATTCACTTCAAGGGTATGCCTTATACTCTTGCTACCTCAGTGAAATTAATAATAATATCAATAATAATAATAGATGTGAGAGGAAGTGGTCATATTTATAGCTTTAATGACAGTGTTAGAACCCACCCTCAGGGCTATGTTTCCTCCAACAAGATCACAATTCCTAAGCCTCCGCAAAACAGTGCCACCAACTGGGAACCACGTCATCAAATGCCCCAGGCTCTGAGGCCACCCCACTCAGCCCACAGTGGCCTTTCTGTGTTGTTTCCTGCATTTACCACCATTTACCATGCTATCAGGGTTTATCTGTGCTGGTGCATAGAAGAGTACCTCACATTTTATAACTGAACAATACTCAATTATATTTATATACCACATTTTTAGCCATTTATCAGTTATTAGGCATTTGGATTGTTTCCCACTTGAAGCTACTATGAATAATGCTGCATTCAGCACTCATGTTTGAGTACTTACCTGCCTATGTTTTCAGTTCCCTTGAGTATTATCTTAGAAGTGAAATTGCTGGGCCATATGGTAAAAATCTGTCTAATTTTTTGAAAAATTGCCAAGCTGTTTTCCATTTTCCTTTTCCACCAACGATTTAATTTTTATTCACCTAGCCATTAAACTCCATGCGAGCAGTAACTAAAGTCTTGCATTCAACTGTAGTCCCAGAACCTGGTACAGGGCCTAATGCATATGGCTATCTATGAGTGCTTGCACATGACTAAAAACTAAGTTTTCAAATGTTTCCTTCTTCTGCAACTCTCCTCATGAAAATATCCCTTCCCATTTTATTTAACTTCCATCTCTCCAGATTTTTTTTCCTATTAAGAAAGTATTGTAAATAAAATACTCCAATAGGTCTGCAAATGGCTGCTCTACAATTGCTAAACCAAAAAACTGTAGCACTGCTGGAATGTCTCATCTGCAGACTAGAGAAGTAAGCACACTGTATCTGACAGCAGATGAGATCAAGGATTCTAACTTTGTACAGTTTGCAGCCAGCCAGTGCCTCAAGCAGATTTCCAGTTATCCTAAGCAAATATTCTTGGCTCTCGGCCTCCCTCTGCTGGCCCTGATGTCAACAACACTAAAACGGATTTTTCAGAGAAAAGAGCAAAGTGTCTCCCACATGGGACAGAAGGCAACATATGGGACACATCCATAACAAAGACAACCAGAAGAGATCACAGATGAAAGGACCTTCGTTTCCTAGAAGCTCTGGGTGGGGACTGCCTTGCCCCCCGCCCCAGACTGGCACTTGAGTACCCTGATGACTTCCAGCTCCGGACAGTTAAAGAGACCATCACATTAAAAAAAATCCACTTTGATCCTCAAACACGAAATGGACATGTTACATGGACAGAACTTAAACTTTAAATATGACAAACTCTTCTCAATGTGAAATAGTTTATATCGCTTATAAAATGGCATATAAATGTAAATAAATTCTCTGTCTCTATCTCTCTGTCTGTCTGGCTGATGTCATATATAAAACATACACAATTGTACATTTAGAACTAGCATAACCACAAATACAAAGAGTAGAGATTGAAGTGACCAACTGTGTGGACATTATTGTGGGTTATATGAATTACCTGCAGTTGGCCGAATTTTCCTTCAAGGATTGCTAAGAATTTGTTACAGTACTGAGAGGGATCTTACAAATGAGGTGAAGGCTAAACATTGAAACTGGAAGATAATCCTAGATCATGTAGACAGGCCACTGTCGTCATGTGCAACATTAGAGGAGGGAGCTTTTCATGCCACATCTGGGAAGACATGGCAGAAGGTAATGGGAAGATATAATAGGAATGTAGACGACCTCTTCAGCAAAAACCAGCTCCTGATAACAAGTGACAGAAAATGAGGAGCACATCACAAAATCACAAACAACAGCCTGGCTGACTGGGACCCCCCCTCAGAGCCTGTCCACACAGCATTCAGCCTAAGCAGCCGCAGACTCCAGCCCGGTGATAACTGAGTAGGACTGCCACAGTAATGGCCGGAATTGTGGGCTCTTCTTGTACTATGCCTCGTGGGGTATACATTATGGACACATAGAATATTGCTGAATATCAATGTGTTAAGATGAACATTAGGTCATTCTGAAATAAAATAATCACTAGAATGTCAGCTAAAACTATACTTTCCCAGAATCTATTCACCTCTCAGTTCAACATATTATTGATGAGTACATAGAAAATCTCTAATGATAATTACTAGGTATTTGTAAAAAGATCTTATCTAAGAATAAGTCAGTGTTTTCTAAGCTATCATCTCCAACACTTTAAATTCAATGACTTTTTACAGTGAACTTGATCGTTGCTTTTGCAACTCTTTTCAACTCTCTTACCAGTTTGGTGCAGCTCAGCTTAGGAAGGTATCCATTCCTTACCTAACTTTGTGTATGTGCACGTGTACATGTAGACATGTGTGCAAGGGCGCATGCACATATAAATATATGCATGTGGATGCCAGTGGGTAACCCCAAGTGCTTTTCCTCAGTTGCTTACCAGATGGTCTCATGACACTGGGTCTCGCACTGGCTTAGAACTCAGGCATTAAGATGTGTTGGCAGCCCTCAGAGGTCTGTGTGTCTCCACCAGCCCAGTGATCATATTGCAGCATGCAGCATATGAGCAGTTTTTCACATGGGTTCTGAGGATCTAGGTCAAGTCTTCAAGCTCTCGCAGCAAGCACATTACCAAACGAGCTATTTCTCCAGTTCCTCATTACCTATCTTAGTACAGTGCATACTTTACATTTCCTTACGGTCACCACATTAGCAAAAGTCAGTGACATTTCCTGTCTTAATGCAAATTAATGCTTGAAAATTTCAAGAGCATAAACAATGCCAGGGTCTATATGCCTCAAAAATACAAAGACCTCTAAGGCAAATGTCACATATTTTTAGTATGTAAATGCATAAAACCAGTACTAGTAAGTTACTTTTTAACCTGACTTTATTGATACAATGACTGTATTTTGGAACAAGCATTTCTTGAATTATTAGATCAAACTCCCACATAGCGTTACTACAGGCATATGACAGTCCCTCGGTTTCTGGACTGCTTGGGACATCTCAAGTTGTACCGCGCCGAGCAGCATTTCCACGTTATCCCAGTCAAGAAAGGCTGGACTTACAGATACTCTAGAATATCCCAGCATCTGCATGTGAAACAAGGAACTCACTTTTTCTGTGTTCTTTCAGCCAGTCTTGCAATATTTATAGCTGCCTTTCTTGCTTCAAAATCTTCCCTTTTCACGATTTCCCCTGTTCCTCGGTAGCCCAGCTCCACCAACTGGCGAGCCAGGTTCTCATCCTAAGGGAGAAACCAAGGAGCAGATGTGTGGCTGAGTTGGCTTGAACACTTACAAAACAATTGTTTAAACTAAGTGTCCTTCTTTAAAAGGAGACAAGAGCTATTACATCTGCAAAACCAGCCTCCTGACAGGACAATTAGACACATTTGGTCTTTTAACCACAGATATAAGATGAAAAGAGAAACAACATCAACCACCAAATTTTCTCCAAGGGATCAGAGAACAAAGATCTGTTGTGTTTTTAAACAATTTATACAAACAGCAGTAGACAATTAACGGAGTATCTTTAAAGCAATATAATTAGAGACAATAGTGTGCATAAAAGAACGGCTTTGAGAATCGATTGCACACAAAGAGAATGGGCTGCTTTTAGAGAGCCCCATGCTTCAGACTGACTTAAGTCAATTAGCTGGTGACACAGAACAGTACAATTCCAAATTCAAGTAAAGAAGAGCAGATGAATTTCCTATTTAACTAGGAAGATATTGTTCCCGTATAATGGTGGCACCAATAGGAACAGAGAAGTAGGCACACAAGAAGATAGCCACAAAATGTCTGAAGTTGACAGAAACAAATTTCCCCACATTATTTTAGGCCTGCCATATTTCAGTTATTTTAAGAACTGTATCATAAACATTTTTGTACATATGGCATACTCAAAAAATAATACTCATTTTCCCATGACTTAAATAGGTATTGTTTTACATGATGTTACTAATACAAAATATTAAATAAAATATTCATTTATCAACAATAATCTCATTAAATGACATGGAAAACATTTAAAACACGATGAAAACAGCATATATTATATCTTAGATGACAGTAATGATTAGAGGACTAACAATTAAAAACATGAAAAATGCTAGATTACTAATCTGTTAGTCCCACCCTTACACATTAGCCCTGTTAATTTACTAAGCACTAAAAGAAAACACCAAACTCTAGAGACAATGTGCACACACTACCAGGCTGGGACAATAAAAAGCCCCACCCAGGCTTAGGAGCATCAAGGCTGTCCCCTGAGCATACACTTAACAACTGCCATGCTGCTGTTTTAGTGCACGTGGATGGACCACAAAACCGAGCAAATGCCTCCACCTAGTGGAATTAATCTTTAATAGAAAGAGCAATACAGATTTAAGGTTTTCTTTCAAAACTAATTTGAGTATAAACTGCCTTAAATATACTTCTAACAATGTGTTTGTGGATAGCAATCTATCCATCAAGACAGGAAGATTCCTCCATAACAATACACATTTGTCATCAATGCACAATTTGAGGACCTCTGAAAAAATTGTGTATTTACTTTTCACACTAAAGTTTTTATGCCTTTGAGTCTTAACTCAGTTACACAAAACCACTTGGGTAGTTCTGAAACTAGCAACACACATGCACACACACACACACACACACACACACACACACACACACTCACAAAACAACACATTTGCAAAAGCTGTTGGGAGTCGAACAAAAGCCAACCATGGTTGCCTCAGGTAGCAGGACCACTATTCCTCTCTGCTGTGACAATGCAGTCTTCTGCTATGACAGTACAGTCCTCTACTGTGGCAATGTCGCATCTCTAGAAACATGACACTAGACAGCAGAACTATTCAAGCAAATGAAGCACAGACCCAAGATATTCTAAAAGAATATTACCCAACTATAAAATAGATATACCAAACAAGCCAAAATCAGAATGACAATTCAAAGGTAATTTTAAATTATATATAATTTCTCTTTTCTCTGGCTTAGGGTTCAGAAATGTGATATCTAGATTAAGAGAAAAATGATAGCCACAAACTTCACAATGTAATGGCTACTGCTAGATTCCTTATGTCTTTCTTTCTTTATAGATGAAAAATGACTGCTATGATCCTGCCAGTCAGAGATAATCAATGACACTCAGAGGAATAGCCTTCCAACCATTTTTCCTGGCATGTATATAAGCACTCTTGGTTTCCATGAACAAAATTAGAATCATGTGGAGCAAAGCCTCTCATGCCCAATTCTTTAAATTTAATAGCATATCTTGGGTGCTTTTCCATGAAGTAGACAATAAAAATTGGCAATCATAATTCCATAATTTTGTGAGTGCAGGCACTGCTCATTGCTGTGTCTTCAGTTTTCTGCCTTCCATGATAGGTAGTGATGAGTACAGTGTGACTTTCTGTTGTTTCTGTACTGCTTGGCACTTGAAAGGCATGACTGTTCTTTGGTGCTATGCACTGGTTCTGAGAAGGTGCAGTCATCACTGCCCCCAATTCACTCTGTTCTCTATCATGCTGCCTGCGCTGCCCTTAAGACTGGACTTTATTACTCTCTAGTAAGTTCATGAAGCTATTCCTAACTGTGAGCTTCTTTTGTGTTTATTAAACTGAGAGTTTGTTCAAGTTCTTGGTTTTTTATATTTACATTTTCATAAAACTATTATCTTTTAAAATGTTTTCCTTCAGGTCTTGTGAGCTCTGCCTTCACACACATTATAGTCTGTGGCAATGCTTGCCCGGGGGTTTTGGGATGCTCTGTTTGTTTTTGTTTACCTTATGTCATCTGTTGCTATCACACTGTTTACTGCTAGTGAATGAACTACTTTCAGCTCAACCTTTATTTCCTTGTTAAACTCACTTTCTGTTTTAATCAGATTTCAGCAATTTTGTTGCATTTTCACCATCATGATATGTTGGCTCCTTCTAAATAGGACATGTTCTCTACATTGCAGCATCGCATTGTATTGGCTAGACCGCTAGTAGCAGCTACACTCATTGAGTTTCTAACTTGAATATTAATTGGATATTTAATCTCTGAGAATTAAATATTCTATAAATTGTCTTAAAAGCCTATCAAATTATCAAGGTAGATTTAGAATTTATTCAATGCTTTTTCTGCACCTACAGGAACAATTCTTTTCTTTTTTTAAATTTGACCAATTAATATTTAACTTGGTTAATTTACTCTTTAACATTCCATATCATGTATACATTAGTCATAGCCATCTCTCACTCCTCCGTCACTTCTCCTTGATACCCCACAGTATGTCCCCCTCCTACCTCCACACCCTCTTCTTTTGTCTTTCCATAACTTTCTGAGACCTGATAGTAGCTTCTTGCTAGACTATTGACCACTCTCATTGGTTTGACCTTGTGCAAGTAACCATACCAGAAGTGAGTTTATGAGCACAGCAGCCATGTCATGTCCAGAGACAGCAATTCCTCACACCTCCCTAGACTCTTGCTCTACATTTCTTTTGCTCCCTTCCCACCATTTCCTGAGCTTTAGGGGTGTTCACAGATCTCCCTCTTAGGACTGAGCACTCAATAGTCACTTATTCTTAGCACATTGAGTAGTTATGAGTCTGTGTTAACTGATTCCACGTGAAGAAGCACCTTATCTGGCCAAAGTTGAGAGCAGCACTAACTAAGAGGTGAAATATTTAGAAAGCAATTTGACAGCATTATCAGTTAACACTGTAGGAGTAGGTTCTCTTGTGGGCCCTATGACCTCCTGAGCCATGGGATTTTGACCCAGCTTTCAATAAGAGACATGAGAGTCCTCCTGTTTAGCAGGCCTCAGAGCTAACCAGAGAGCAGTCATTCACACCCATAAGCTTCATGCCTCTACTGTATAGTGCACCATGCACTGCAAGTCAGTATTGCAACATTCAGGGTTCACTGCAGGAAAGACCACCGATGACTCTCCTCCAGAACCCTACATAGCACCTTCTAGAACTACCAAAGGAACCAGAAAGAAGGAAGTTTTGAGGTAAGCTTCAGCTTGAATTTCTCTCCCTGCTACAACTGTAGTAGGTAGTGCCTTCAGAAAAAGCAGCATCTGGCCATCCAGCTAAAAGTGTTGTTGGGGCCAGGTGTGGTGGCGCACAACTCTAATCCCAGCACTCGGGGGCAGAGGCAGACAGATCTTTGTGAGTTTGAGGCCAGCCTGGTCCACAAAGTAAGTCCAGGAAAGCCAAGGCTACACAGAGAAACCCTGTCTAGAAGAAAAAGAAAGTGCTGTTGGGGGCCCCACAGCCTTTCTGACCAGTGACTTTTAAAGAGATATCATATCAAGCTAGGCACTGAGATTTCCCCTTAATAACTCATGTCTAGGAATGATTGCTCTCTGTACATTGGTGGCTCTCCCTGAAAACTCTAGGGGGGTCAAGTTTTCAGGCCCTGAGCACAAAATGGGGTTGGTTTGGTCTCTACAATACCAGAAGCTATACCTTTAAAGTCTAACCAACATGACTGCTCAAATGAAAGCTTAATGAGGAGGAAACCAATGAATATGCCAAACTGAATGAAAACAAAACAAAACAAAACAAAACAAAACAAAAAAAGTCCGTAAGTCCTTAACCTCACAAAAGCCTTCAGGCAACTGAATAAAGCTGGGAGTGGGACAGGTGGTCATCTCCAGGAAAGAACATACCAATTGGTTGTCCAGTACCAAATAGACATTCATGAATGCATACATACAAGTAACATTATATGAACTCAACAGGTTGTATTTTGGAATATACAACTATATACAAATACATATATGCAATACCAATTAATGAAAAAAGTGGCTGTGAAGCATTGAAGGATGGTAGGGAGGAGTGCTGGAAGATCCTACTGTTTGAGGTCTCAGTCCACCATGTCCAGACAGCTCTACTGAGCAGAATGGAAGACTCCCTTTCTCAGCAGGGGCCTTCTTTCTCTCTGCCTGAATTCATTTGGATTGACTCTCTAAGTACAAGCCCCACCCCTGAGGGTAATTCATGATCAAAATACAGGTTTTTCTTCCTTTCTCCTGATAAGAACCTGCCCCAGGAGTTATCTGGAATTCCTGGACCATGAAGCATTCCTGGTACAGTAAGCTCCAGCCAATAGTATACACCTACCCTGGAAACCCTCTCATCCCCCCCCCCAACCCCCGCCACCCAAAAGAACTAAATAGCCTTTGTTTACCCTGAATAAAGTTGAGCTCTCTTGGTGAACCTGCTCACAGAAGTCAGTTTAGTACATTAGTGGTTGTAGAATCTCCTCCAGTAACTGAGTGCTGTTAGTTACCACCAAAGTATGTGCGCCACTACTGCACCTGTAGGGTTCTCCTGCCTTGCTTGTTGCTGATGTGGTTCATAGGCAGCATAGCAGGTAGGACTATTGGTTGCCTCCCTCCTTTGGAAACATCTTTTTCACCACAAAATCTAATCCTCATAGTCCCTTACTTTTACCTAAGCCTTATCTTTTAAGTTTTGTCTTTTTTGACCCTGTTCTGTTGAATATTGGTTCCATTCCAACATCTTAATAGTGTTAAATAATCTAAAACGGAATGACAGAAGGTAGTTTCAAGAGCTTTCAGGATATCGATGCAGAGCTGGAATCTCCTTGGAAGCCCATCCAGCCTTTCCAGCCAAACTGCAGTGCTATGTGACCCCAGCAACTCATAGAACCTCTCTAACGGGGACTCAAAGCTACTGTTCTAGGCTGAGACTCAGTTAGGGCCCTCATCCTCTTTCCTGTCCTCCCTTCTGATCTTTCTATACTTACCCTTAGTCCCTCTGCAGCCTGAACCCCTATGCCTTTGGCACTTGCCTCTTGGTGTAGACTCAGGGTCCTCCTACTTTTTTGCTGCCACTCAGTCTTTCAGTCTAGCTCACCTCCATCCCTTTGTGACTCCCCAGCAACCAGGAAACAGCTCCCTACAAAGGACCCCACATAATCCATACATGCCTCGTATCCAGACCTGCTCTCTACCAGCAGTCCCACAGCCACCATACTTGCCTGGAACTCAGAAACCCCACAACCACCACACTTGGCTAGGACCCTGAATGATCAAAATCAACCAATGAACAAAATACCCACCCAACAATGACCAGAGAAGATACCTTAGCAAGGAACACTTCAAACTTCCTAACTCCAGAGCAAAGGCATAAACATAAATAGTGAAAGCAATATGCCTCCCACCCCATGGGAGAGAGCCAACCTCTGACACTATTAATGATACTCTGCTATGTTTGCAGACAGGAGCCTAGCATAGCTGTTTTCTAAGAAGCTCCATGCAGCAGTAGATCAAAATAGAGGCTGAGACCACAGCCAAGCATGGGGGAGAGTGCAGGGAGTCTTGCAGAAGAGGGAGTGAGTAGGATAGAAGAACCCAGAGGGGACAGGAGCTCCACAAGAAGACTGACAGAGCCAACTAAGCTGGGCTCAGAGGGGCTTGCAGAGACTGAATCACCAACCATGGACAATGCATGAACTGGACCTAGCCCCCCTATTCAGATGTAGCCAATGAGCAGCTCAGTCTTCATGTTGGTCCCCTAGTAAGGGGAGCATGGGCTGTCTCTATTACGGACTCTGTTGCCTGCTTTTCTAACACTTTCTCCTCGTGGGGCTGCCTCACCAGGCCACAGGGAAAAGGATACATTCAGTCCTGATGTGACTTATTAGCTGGGGTGGGTTACTGAGGGGGCTCCCCTTTTCTGAGGAGTAGAAGAAGGGAGATGGGGGAAGAGGGAAGAGGGAAGGAGGGTGGGACCTGGAGGGGAGGAGGGAAAGGGGAAAAGTGAAAATAAGAGGATCCATCTTTCTGTTGCATCTAAGAAACACCTCACAATCAAGGACAGGGGTATCACATTAGAACAAAAGGATGAAAAAATATTGCAAGCAAATAAAACCAAGAAGCAAGCAAGTGTGTCTATTTAAATATCTGAAAAAGTAGGCTTCAATTCAAAACTAATCAGAGGAGATAGAGAAGGGATACCATATACTTATTAAAGGAAAATGCACCAAGAGGATATTGAAATTCAATGAACCAAATACAAAGACATCCAAGTTCATAAAAGAAGCAATATTATAGCTAAAATTACATATTAGCCCCCACACAGGCCTAGTGGGTGACTTCAGTACCCCACGCTCACCAATGTATAGGTCATCCAGACAAAAACTAAACAAAGAAATGCTTGAATTATATTATATGAGTCAAATGACTTAGCAGACATCTATAGAACATCCCACCCGAAGACTAAAGAAAATACTGTCTTCTCAACAACACATGGAACTTTCCCCAAAATTCACTACATATTAGGGCATAAAGAAAGACTCGAAAGATACTTAAAATTTTGAAATGCTATCCTACATCTCATGTGGCTACCATAGATTAAATCGGGATATCAGAAACAACATAAAGTTTACAAACTCATAGAAACTAAATAACTGACTACTGAATGAAAATTGGGTCAATGCAGAAGTCAAGAAGGAAATTTTAAATTTCATTAAAAAACAGTATGTTTTAAAAATTATTTTATTTTTATACATATACATTCATATTATTACTCATATATACAATAAATTACCTATGGCAAGAAAAATCGTGACACAATCGGGAATTATATAAATGTTACATTCTTAGTGTTCTGGCTATTTGTATTTGACAGCCTTGAAGAAGACATCTTTCTTATCTTGGTGCATCTAAATTTCTGAATGTAAATCAATCTCCATCAAATATTGTCATTATCAACTTAGAACACCTATCTAGATGTAAAAAATCTTAACCCCTAAACAACTAAGCTACATTGTAAAACTAAGTTTGTTAACAACAAAGGTTTGAAGAAAGATTTTTCTATCACTTGGCAAGAAGCCAAGGAAATGATAAGGAAATGTTCTATTTTGTATAACCAAACTCCATTACCTGTAGTAAGTAACCCAAAAGGTACCCAAAGAAATGAAATTTAGAAAATTGATGTGTTTCATTTTTCAGAGTTTGGAAAATTAAAGTATGTGTACCATACTATAGACACGCACTCAGGATTTCAATGGGCAACTGCTATAAGTTCTGAAAAGGCTGATATTGTAATTACACGTTTATTTAGAAATTATGGCTATTATTGGGATACGTATACAAGTTAAGACTGATAATGCTCCAGCATCTATATCTAGTAAAATGAAATTGTTTTGGCATAGTATAACATAGAGCATATTATAGGTATGCCACACAATCCTGCAGGACAAGCAGTTATAGAAAGAGCTAAGGATACTTTAAAAGATGGGATTAACAAACAGAAAGAGGTAATAAGGACAAAGATAGATTACCTAGGTCCTTATTAACTCTAACTACAGACGGACATTGGATAGTAGGGGGGAAACTGCTCAATTAAATCAATCTGTGTATTTTAAAGATGTGTTGACCTTAAAATGGAAACCAGGATATCTGTTACATTGGGGAAGACTTTTCCCTTTGTTTCCAAAAGAGAAAAATATCTGTGAATATCATCAAAATTTATAAAGATTATATTGGAACAGGAGGGATTTCCAGAATAAGGAGAGGCAATGGTTCATCAGACAGCTTGATCATTCAGTCCAAACTAACTTATAAAGGCTAACAAATATCAGATATTAAAAAAAAAATTACCAGGTATAAAAAAAAATAAAAATAAAAACTAATAATATTTTAAATTATAATTTACAAAAGGTACACTTTTTTACTGGCATGAAATAAAAAATGGGTTTTCTAAAACCATGTGTCTTCATTCCATGTTAGAATGTTAGACTGTAGATTGCCACACGGCCTATGCCACCATGGACATAAGCTTTTGTGTTTTCTTCTTTTTAAATAAAAAGGAATTTTTTGTTGTTGTTTGGCACTAAAAACACAGTTAAAAGATTTAAAATATTTTAAGTAGTTCAAACTTGTTTTCTAAATCTTTAAGAGTTGGAGTGATTTGGGGCTAAGATAAAATATTTGAGCAGGCCCATGACTTTAATCCCAGCGAGGATCTCTATATAAATTCCTTGTTTTGTAAATTCTAGAGTTACCTGGACAAGGTGGTGGTAGTGCACACCTTTAATCTTGCCACCCAAGGACAAAACTCAGATACAGCTCCTAATTAGTATGTTTGCACACTAGAGACATCATACCATATTTACAGATTGTTATAAATCCTCTCCAGGGTTACTAGAAAGGCAGCTAATTTCCAATGGGGACAGAAACAAAGAGCAGCTTTTGTGACTGCTGGTAAGCTCATCTCCATGCATCCTACCCTGACCAATATTTAACCAGATGATACTGTAACTATGGAGATCATATTATTTATGAATTGGCATCTGGGGACTCTCATTGAAATAAAGAAGTCCACAAATATTTGCCTACTGGTTTCTACTGCAAACACTTTCCATATAGTGAGAATAAAATATTCTCCCTTTGAGAAACAAATCTGGACATTTTATGAGAGTATGGAGTACCTTATGCTCAGTCATTGCCAACCACCCTATGGTCATAAGGGCGCTCCTTACAATGGTGGATTGGATCCATTTAAAGGCAGAGTCCTTCGCAGGTTCAGCCACAGAAGCTACTACACAGTAGAACTGGTACCTATCTGAATTCCTTTGTGACCAGGATGTGGTAGCAAAGGGGTCTGTGCCTTCCCTCACTGACTACATAGCTCAGTTGCCTATAATCTCCATTCCTAAACTACTCACCCTTCACTCAAAACAGCTACCTATTGAACTGTGGGGATCCCTGGAATGGGCACAACATTTGGCTAACACATGGTTTAGTGATGGAACCAAAACTCATGGAATGTGGCAGCCTATAGAACAGGGGGTCAAATTGGCCAATACTGAGGAAGGAACCACAAAATCAGTGCAGCCCTATTGGATATAAAGCAAACAACTAGGAAAGCAAAAAACCTCTATCTTCCCCAATTGATGGTGCATGCGCAATGGTATAGCTATATGGTCATCAAAATGGAAAACCATTAACTGGCAGATAAGTGGCAAAGGTATCTGGTCATGGGAGGCATGAATGGAAATTTCAAAACTTAGCAAATCTTAGCAAAGACATCAAATTTTATGTAGCTCATACATGCAATACAAACAAAACATCTAAAAATAATAAATAGTGAATAAGCTCTTCTTCTTACTCTTTCTGCCTCTGTCTTTGTCTCTCTCTGCGGTACCACTCCCCCTTTTTTCCACCCCCATGTGCTCATTTAATAAACCTCATATAATATAAAATATAGAGAATAAATTGGCATTACATTTAATTAAGACTAGAATATTAAAATTTGCCAGGAAACAACAGAATAAGTCAACAAGAATGATGGATTGCACATTCAAAAAACTGGAAAGTTTACCCCAACACTAAAATTTAAGAGGTAATGGGGAACCAAATTAAACCAGGACAAACCCTATGAGAATAACTACTATAAGGAATCCACAGCCAGGCAGTGGTTCACACTTTTAATCCCAGCACTTGAGACGCACACACCTTTAATTCCAAGACTTGGGAGGCAAAAACAGGCACATAAGAATTACAGCGATTTACATTATTTTTTCCTCTGTTCCATACCAAGCAGCTGTTCTGATATGAGATGGAGATATCAGATTTTCCTTTACCAAGCATGAGTGGGTTTAGAGAAGGAGAGCCCCGCACAACCCCAGAGCCAGCTTTAATTTTTGACTGAATTGGGACCACAAAAAGACTATTTGCCACTTATGTCTGTAGAGGGCAGCAGAGATAAGCTGGAGGAGGGCAATATCACTCTTTTTCTTTTTACTCTTTTTCTTTGGACATATTTTCAGATGTTTCACTTTTTCAGTCATCTCCAGATATCTTAGTTGGAAATATATAAACAAAACCCTACCCCAACACTAACCATGGAGAGTTTTGATTTTTATTTGACTCTAAAACTTTTCTTAAGGTATAAATATTATCTCAAAAATCTATAAGATTATTATGTATATTCAGACTTTCTGTCATGGCACTAACTCGTTCTACAAATAAGCTTCATCTAGCTTGCTGTACGTGTTTTAAAGTTTGAGTCTGAAACAAATAAGTAGGAACAAAGCTTGTGTGTCTCAGATGTATTTAACAGATTGTGGTCCTCAAACCTTTCTGAGATCTGTTGAATATGGTATTTAAAATGTTTAAGTTTTCTACCATTCCTAAAAGTTATCTTTGAGGACTCCAGGATGATGGGGCCCAGCAATGACTAGTCTGCTAGATTGTGGTGACACTACCACTAGGAAAGACTGCTGCCAGGTTCTGTGCAACAGTGGGTACTCTTGGGTAAACTGCTATATTCTGCCTTGCAGGATTGCCACTATGCTGACAACCACCACCCAAAGATCAGCTTCAGACTACAAACTGCTCAGGACATTCAAATTGTCAAGTTCATAGGAGACTGATATAAACATTTTAAAGAACTTTGAACTCAAAAAATAGTTAATCCTAAAACTACTAGATACAACCAAACTGGAACTTGTGGAAAGTTTGGCAAAAATAGCTCTATTAGTGTAAATATTCTTACTGTGTTGAGTTAAAAATTCTTCTTTTTTCATTTAGACAAAAAAGGGAAGTATTACAGGATATTTGATCACACTGTGAACCCCAGGATTGTGTTGTTTACTGGAAAAACCTGTTTCTAGTTGTGGCGTGGCTCAGCCCTAGCACACACCTTCAATCCAAGAGCTTTCTGCTTGAGTATTCCAAATAGGATTAAGTAAAGTTAACCCTACATCAACAGGCGGAGCAAGCAACCAGTTGACAATGAATCAACCGAGAAAAAAAAACATAGAAAGAGGAAGTCAGGAGGATGAATAGAGACATGCACAGGAAAGAGGGACATTCAGTTTGAGAGTTTTTTGAGATGGATAGGAAGAGCTTCCTTCTTTCTTTTGGGATGTCTAGTGAGGAGGAAAGTAAGCTGGGTGCTTTCTCTGCCTCTCTGACCTAGCAGGCTTTTACCCTTGCATCTGGCTCTGAAGCCATTATTGGTAAAATCAAATGATTGGTATTTTGTTTAAAAACAACAACAACAACAACTTTGGAATTTCATCTTGTCCCAGTCAGAATGGCCAAGATCAATAAAACAAATAACAGCATATGCTGGCTAGGATGTGGGGAAAGGGGAACACTTATTTATAACTGGTGGAAATGCAAACTGATATAGCCACTATGGAAACTGGTGTGGAGGTTCCCTCCAAAAGCTTAAAATATATCTACCATAAGCTCCAGCTCTGCTATTCTTGGGCATATACCTTATTACAGAGATACTTGCTCATCCCTTTACTCATAAATAGACAGAAACTGGAAACTGCTTAGATATTAATCAACCAATAAATATATAATGAAAATGTGGTACGTGTACACAATGGAATTATTATTCAGCTGTTAAGAAAAAAGAAATTATGAGTCTGTAGATAAATGGGTGTGCTAATCTAAATTCAAAATACAAATACTGCATTTTCCTCTTATGTGGATATTGGCTCTTAAACTTTATATACGTGTTTTTCAATCTTAATAATCACTGCGGTTAGACAGCCAGTAAGGGACCAGGGTGAGGCATGGTAAAAAGAGGAACTTCTAAGAAAGGAGAAATAGACTGAGTGTTATAAGCAGATAAAGGAGAAACTAGAATAGGATTAAATGGGAACAGAAGGGAAAGAATAATAAAACAATGAAGATACAACAAACACTAAAGGCCTTTTCAAAAGCCATATAGAAACCTACTATTATAGAAGCTTTATTAAATGTACACATCTATGAAATAAAATTAAATGGAGTTAAAATATAATAAAAGAGACAATTCCCCAACTAGACATCTTATGGCACCAAGTAAAATCTTCAGTACCATGAATAGGCTACATCTTGTTAAATTGTTGCCCAAAGGTGCCCCAAAACATCAGACTATTGCCAAAGATATTATGCCCTACAAATTTCTCGTGTCATTGAACACCAAGCAGTTGAGCTACTGACTAGCATTCATAGACCTAGAAGACACTCTGCACACTGCTGGAGGATAAAAGTAATCATCAGCATCACCCAGGTATAAACTCTGCAATCTAAAACAGAGACCTGCCTGAAAGATACGCTGGCACTATAGTGGCACAAATGTTGCGAGACAAGCCAACCTCCTTTTCATTGTACTTAAGGCTTCCCTTAAATGGAATCCACACCTGACACTGCTAAAGTAGCAAAGACACTGAGGCCAGATAGGTCCTGGGTCTAGGGGGAAAGCTATTGCTATTATTCTGCTATAAGAGAATATAGCAGTGAAATGGCTCTGGATGACACTGTTGATGCAGCAGAGAAGCTTCTTCTTGTAGTAGATGGTAATTAACACGGAGACACACCGCTGGGCAGTGTACACACAGTGAGAGACTTTGGAGCACTCAGCTCTATATGGGATTGTCAGAACATGGCCCAGGAACTGTGTCATACTAGGAGAATTCTGAGTGCTTGTGAGAACATTCCAAGAAAATAAGATGAGTCTTATTACCTCAGTTTCTTCAAATCATGGGATTGTTTGGGGAATGTGGTTTTGTGCTCTTCACGGGTACAGCAGATTGGAGTGAATTTACTTTAGGTTACTAATTATTGCTTGATGTTGGTGTTCAATTAAATGTTTAAACTACCCTTTATATCCTCTCTGGAAAAGCATTTTTTTTATGATTGTATGCAGCTTGAACTCATAAGATCTTTACTCGTATGATTTCTCTTAACCCTCAGAGTAAACTGTCTGGCGCTCTGGAAAAAGCTGCCTACTGTGCGAGACGTCCTTAGTCGGCCTCGCTCCCCCACATCCCACAGTCTCTATAGTGGTGACATTGCATGTCTTAAGCCTCTCCCCTCAAGGCTTATATGAAAGGGGAAAAAGAAAGATCCTAAGAGCCAGAAGTGGTAGATGCCACCACAAAAGCAGCATATTCTAGACAAAATAGGACTGGTGCACACACGGACTCACAGAGACTGTGACTGCATGCCTAAAACCTGCACAGGCTCAAAACAAGCAAAACCCCAGCACAATCGGTGGGAGGTGGACACCAAGTCCTACCCCTAACCAATAGCTCTTTTCAGTTGATACCTGCTGGAAATTTTCACTTTCTCTAAAGATGTGCCACTGGATATATTAACTACAATGCAGGGCAAGCTCCACACCTCAAAAAACATGAACTCTATGGTTTCTGTGCTGCTTGGGTAATTTTTGTCTTATTGATATTCTTTTGTTTGTTTGTTTTGATTTTCATTTTTTGTTATTTTTCTTGTTTTCTTTTTACATTTTTATTTAGTTATTTTTTCATTCAAATCCCAATTGTGCCCCCCTCCTCCCCTCCCTCTCCCTCCTCTCATAGTCTTCAGAAAAGGGGGGCTCCCACCCACCTCCCTCAGCTCATCAAGCTGCATCAGGGCTAGGCTCGTCCTCCTCCCCTGTGGCCTGGCAAAGCAGCCCCACCAGGGGAGAGTGATAAAAAAGCAGGCAACTGAGTCCATGTCAGAGACAGCGTTCTCCCCCCCCCCCCCCCCCCCCCCCCCGCCACCCCTGGCTCCCCTACTAAGGTCCCCCATGATGCCTGAGCTGCCCATCAGCTACATCTGTATAGGGGCCTAGGTCCAGTCTATACATGGCTGCTGTTTTCTTTTTATAAACAGAGATAAAAGTAAGCATGAATTTGAATTGGGGACACTCTGAGCGAAGTTGGAGCAGGGGAAAGAATATGACCAAAATATATTGATATATAAATATGAAAAAATTACAGACCTTTTAAAGAAGGTCCCAGATTCCAGTGTCTACTCCTTTAGAGATACTGTGTACTCATGCACTAAGAGAAGGCCAAACGCCTTCTGGTTTCACGTGCTTATCTCAGACTGGACTACTGCTTGCCCTGGAGCTGAATGCCTGTTTCCACAGCTTCCTCAGCCTGCGTCCTTCAGGTGCCTCACGGTTTTGCTACGCTTTTCTTCTGCATAGATGCTGATACTTTATTGGGTACAAGTGTTTGATGGATGTCCCATCTGCTTTTAATAATAGCATTCATTGGATTTAGTTTCTCTTGTTTTTGTATAAACATTTATCATGGGTTTAAAGCTATGTTCTATGCCTGCTTTTTGATTCTGGGCCCTTCTACTTCTCTGTTCTCCCTCTCATTGGAGTCTGTGCAAAATACTTCCACACCCAAGCTGCAAGGAATTGCTGTTCTCCTACATTTCTCGCAAGGTCCATGTTCTTCTCACTCTACACTCTCCCTGGGAATTCTTTCCACTTCTCCACTTGCCTCAGTGGATAATACCAGTAGTTATTATAAATAAGAACTGAATGATGTATGCTGTAAATACACAGAATGAGGAATTTGCAGATGTGTTTGAGACACTGAGAAAGAGATCAGGCTCAAGTATTTGACCTTTATCATCATGATAAGATTTCAGAAATAAAAGGCTAAGTTTTGTCGCTGGTCAGAATTGCTATCCATGAGTTAACTTCATATTTCTACATGGGGGAAGTACTACAAAATACAACTCCATTTAAAGGAAGAACAATCATGTTGTGACATAGTTCCTGTGAATAAACATAAGACTACAGATAACTCTAAAATATATGAATTAAGAGTTTTTCAAAAGGAACAATACTTTCATATAATCAACAATGGAGAAACTTAATTAGTTGGCTTATTACATAATCATGGTGTACTGTTTTGGGGTTTTCCCTACAGTTTCACCTACAATTTTACACTTCTGTCCAGAACTGTTTGTTTTGGAGGATGTATTTACTTGGTTGTGGTGTGGTGTGTGTGTGTGTGTGTGTGTGTGTGCGTGCGTGTAAGCATATGGGTTTTGTTGTTGTTGTTGTTCTGCCAGTACTTAGGATTGCACATAGGGCCTCAAGCATGACTACAATCACTCTACCACTGCGCTGTATCCTTAGCCCAAAATGTTTTATTTCTATCATTAATTTATTCCTACTTTCTAAATAATTGGAAACTGGTATGAGCCAAATTTCATGTTGTTTAGATCTGTAAATAATCAACCCATGACTGGGATCCATTATCTAGGAAAACATTTTCATCGTTTTAACATCTCTTCATCCCTTACCTGAGAAATGCAATTCAGTTAGGGCTTTTATTTTTCCAGTAGTCACAGGTAGGCACTAAAGTGAAGGGCTGTGCTTAGTCAAAGAGACAGGTGATCAGAAATGAATCTAAAAAACCATAGCTTGGCTATTTTGCTGAAACTTTTCAATGATTTGTACACTCACTGAAGTGATTAGTGTAATCAGATGATACTAGCTTATAGAAAAGTTATTGTTAATTAGCTCAGCAAAGATAATGCAGTTTGCTGCTACTGCAATAAAGTGGTTTTAGTGCTTCGTCATTATCTAGTAAACACAAGAAAAGAGTAGAAGATGGAGAATTGTAACTTTCATCCTCCAAACCACACTCCTCATCCTCTGGCTCATCAGATAATTAAGATGGTGTCATTATTTCTCTCCCTACCTACTTTTCTTCCTAAACAAGTTTCTTGTAAAATATAATGTGTATAATGTATAATTAATGTATAATAATTGTAAGATTATTATACACATGTGCTATTTGCATGCTCAGTGTATATTTGAAATGCTAAACGGCAACACAGAGATTAGGGCTGTATGGCAGCAAGTCATTGGACAAAAGGAGCAACTAAAAACAATAGCAACACAGTGATATGGACAGAGTTCACAGAAACCATCAGAGAATGGGACAGGACCCAGGGCAAGCAACAGTTGGAAGCCACTATTAACACTGGAACATACACCAGGATATGGGAGGAAGAAATTCCTACAACAGGCCTGCAAAGAGGCCTGGAACTCACACAAGAGAAGATGGCCAAACCTAAGGGATACAGCCAGTTCCACACCACAGCCAGTAGGAGATGAAGGGAAATAAGTTCTGTAACCACAGTCTTCCAAACCCTCTGAAACATACAACAGACACCGAGGAAACACAAAGAATCATTAGGTCTTACTTCAAAATGCTGTACCCCACAAAATTGGAAAATCTAAATGAAATGGACAACTGTCTTGATAGGTATTACTTACCAAAATTAAATCAAGATCAGGTAAACAAGTTAAATAATTCTATAACCTCTAAGGAAATAGAAGCAGATATTAAAAGTCTCCCAACCAAAAAGACCCCAGGGCCAGATAGTTTTAGTGTAGAATTCTACTAGACATTCTAAGGAGAGCTAATACCAACACTCCTAAAAGTATTCCAAAAAATAAAAACAGAATAATTGCCAAACTCATTCTATGAGGGAGGAGGATACCAACCAACCCATAAAAACCATCAACCAAAAATTTATCTTGCCTGCAAGAAGTGTAGGGATAAAGGTGAAGCAGAGATTGAGGAAATGACCAACCAATGGCTGGCTCAACTTGAGACCCACCCTATGGAAGAGAGCTGATCCCTGACACTATTAATGATACTCTGCTATGCTTGCAGACAGGAGCCTCACATAACTGTCTTCTGGAAAACTTCATCCAGCAGCTGATGAATACAGATGCACAGACCCACAGACAAATAATAGGAAGAGCCCAGGGAGTCTTGTGCAAGAGTGGAAGAAAGGATTGTGAGAGCCAAAGACACCACAAGAAGACCTACAGAGTCAACTAACTTGGGCCCATGGAGATTCACAGAGACAGCCACCAACCAGAGAGTAGGCATGAGCTGGACCTAGGCCCCCTACACATATGTAGCAGATACAGCTTGATCTTCATGTGGGTCCCATAACAACTTGAGAGGGGGTGGGGGGAGCAGGAGGTATCTCTGACAATGGTGCCTGCCCTGGATCTCTTTCTCAAAGCTGGGCTCTCTTGTCTGGCCTCAGTGGAAAGGGATGTGCATGGTTGTGTTGCACAGATGTGCCACGGTGGTTTGGCAGCCCCTCTATGAGAAGAGGAGGGAGAGGAAGAGGTGAGGGTGGGGCTGGAAGGCGAAAAAACAGGAGACTATAAATAGATTAAATACAAAAGTTCATGAAAAAAAAGTGTAGATAGGAGGTCCCCGCATTAATCCAAATCTCCTGTTAAGTGAAGACTTTCAGGGGACATCCCTGTTGGGCTCGTGTCCAATTATAAGTGAGTAAATACCATGTGAGTCTTTCTGAGTCTGGGTTAACTCACTTAATATGATCATTTCTAATTCCATCCATTTGCACACAAATTTCAGGATTTTCTTGTTTTTAACAGATGAGTAGATTTCCACAGTGTAAATGTACCACAGTTTCTTCATTCATTCTTCAACTGAGGAACATTTAGGCTGTTTCCAAGTTCTGGCTACTATGAATAAGGCTGCTATTAAAATGGTTGAGCATATGTTCTTGATGTGTGGTGGAGCACCTTCTCCGTATATTCTGAGTGGTATAGGTGGGTCTTGAGGAAGCCCTATTCCCAGTATTCTGAGAAAGCGCCAGATTGATTTCCAAAGTGGTTGTACAAGTTTGCACTCCCACCAGCAACGAAGGGGTGGTCCTCTTTCTCCACATCCTCGCCAGCATGTGGTGTCACTTGAGTTTTTGATCTTGGCCATTCTGATGGGTGTAAGATAGAATCTCAGGGTCATTTTGATTTGCATTTCAATGATGACTAAGGCTGTTGAGCATTTCTTTAAGTGTTTCTCAGCAATTCGAGGAAATTGGGATTGACGTCGGAACCTCCTATTGGGACTTTAGGTGAGAGAAGTATGGGAGAATAGAGAAATAGAAGGATCCAGAGGGTCTTAGAAATCTACAAGAAGAACATTATGATGGGCAGATCTGGACCCAGGGGGTTCTGCTCAAGCTACTGCACCAACCAAAGACAATACATGCAGTAAATATTGAACCCCTACTCAGATCTAGCCAAGGAACAGGACATTATCCACAGTCATGTGGAGAGTGAGGACTGACTCCGACATGAACTCTGGTGCCCAATATTTGACCACTTCTCCTTGGTAGGGAAGACTGGTAGCACTCAGAGAAAGAATAGGAAGGCTACCAAGATGAGACTTGATAGGCTGTGACCATATGGTGAGGGAGGTCCCCTTCTGTCACAGACCTAGGGTAGGGGAATGGGGTGAAGGAGGGAGGGAGGGAGGAATGAGAGGAGACCAACAAGGGGATAAAATTTTAGATGTAATCAGAATAAATTAATTTTAAAAAGGGAAAAAAAAAGAAAGATGTTTTCTTCAAGGCTGTCAAATACAAATAACCAAAACACTAAGATGTAACATTTATATAATTCCTGATTGTGTCATGGTTCTTCTTGCTATAGGTAGTTTATTGTATATAAGTGTAATAATATAAATGTATATGTAAAAAATAAATAAATAAATAAATAAATTTTTAAAAAGTGTAGATAACTCATAATTTGACTGACATAACGTATAGACTTTGAGTCTGGCTAATTTTACTATGTGGTGATTTTAATTTGCTAAACATTTATAATGAAGTTTTAATTTCAAAAAAGTTTTGAATACTTCTTAGGCCAGCCTTTCCATATTTTCAGATGTAGAAATGTGATTTCAAATTGATTTAAAACCCAAAATCACATAGCTAAGTCTCATAGCTCACAGATATTCTGACTATAATACAATATCTTTAGTTTATCATTTAAAATTTGTCCCATTCAAATAAGCTCAAGAGACCTCTTACACAATACCGTAATTATAGTTAATAACAATAAATTCTCAAAAGTGCTAAGACATAGCTTTTAAATGTTTTCACAATAAAGAATATAATTTCTAGTTAGCACATATTAATTATCCCTATTTTAGCTCTTCTATGGTGTGGGTGTTTCAAAATAACACATCGTACAAGATAAATATAATTGTGTCAATGTTTAAAATTAAAATAAAAATTTAACCCATTCCAACTTGAGTCAGTTTCCTATTAAATAAAGAAAACAAGAGGGAGGTGCTGGAAAGATGGCTCAGAGGTTAAAAGCACTGGCTGCTCTTCCAGAGGTCCTGAGTTCAATTCCCAGCAACCACAAAGTGGCTCACAGGCATCTGTACTGTGAACTCATGCCCTCTTGTGGCCTGCAGATGTACATTCAGATAAGGCACTCATACATAAAATAATCTTTTAAAAAACAAAAACAAGAAAGAAAGAAAAGGGGTGACTTTAAATGGCACCGTCTGTGAGTAGTTTTCTGTGATACTATTGGCAGGAGTCTGGGGAGTCTGCTTTCTCTGTGACGTAAACAGGCATTACCTTGCAGCCACATTTGAGAACCTCAGTGACCACAGGCAGCAGCACTTTAAAGGTTGTCATTCAGGCCAATGAGATGGCTCAACACTGCCCCAATGCCTGGTGACTTGAATTTGATCCCTGGGACTTACAGGATGGAAGGAAGTAATCAACTCCCACAAGTTGCCCTCTGACCTCCACACCAGCTCTGTACTGGGAACAGGACCACACCATAGAATAGATAAAATGGAGATAATTAATATGTGCTAACTAGACATTGTATTCTTTATCGTGAAAACATTTTAAAGCTATGTCTTAGCACTTTTGAGAATATATTGTTATTAACTATAATTACGGTATTGTGCAAGAGGTCTCTTGAGCTTATTTGAATGGGACAAATTTTAAGTGATAAATTAAGGATAATGTATTACAGTCAGAATATCTGTGAATTGTGAGACTTAGCTGTGTGATTTGGGGTTTTAAGTCAATTTGAAATTCCATTTCTACACCTGAAAATAGACATAAACACAAAACAATTAAGTGAAATGTTAAAGCTATTAAAGCAACTATGTGTAGCTATACATACTTACTTTATATATACATACATAGTTTTAGTATCTAGATAAAGCTATGTAACCGTACATATATAGTTATATATGTGTGAAACTATATAAGTACGTATATATAGTTGCCTTATGTTTTACATATATAGTTGCTTTATTATCATTATTCCACCCCATCTTATTTTTTCATGAAAGTTAAAATGTTCTACATCATTCCAAACATAAGAGCACATGTCATTCCCTCAACAGTGTTACCATTCTCGGTTTTGGATATTTCTACAGTTCTAAGTGATGGCACTTTAGTAATTTCTCACCTGTAACCAACATTAACATTTTTAGCTTCTTACCTGAAAATCAAATCTGTGTCTTAAAAAAAAATATATATATATATACATATACACATACACACACACACACACACACACACACACACACACACACACATTAAAACCTGTCCTCACTGTTAGCCTTAAGTTTGGTAGTGTTCCACCTGGGCTACGAAGATGACTTTATTTATTAAGAGACTCATTGCTCACATTTCCTCGTTTGTAGGATTTTTTTTTTTTTTTAACATTCAAGAGCTTGTGTGTAAATACAGACAAGCAGCATTATTTTTTCCTTCATTTCAGTGTCTTAGATACTAGGAAAAGTAACTTCTGTGGGCTTAAAATATTAATTGTGGCCTCGTGGTGGTAGCTCACGCCTGTAATCACAGCACTCAGCACTTGGGAGGCAGAGGCAGTCAGATCTCTGTGAATTCCAGCATAGCCAAGGCTACACAGAAAAACCTTGTCTCCAAAATATGTGTGTGTCTATACATATGTGTGTGTGTGTGTGTGTGTGTGTGTATAGATAGATAGACAGAGAGAGAGAGAGAGAGAGAGAGAGAGGCAGAGACAGAGAGGGGGAGAGAGGGAGAGGAAGGGCGAAGGGGGGGAGGGGAAGAGGGAGGAAGGACAGCCGGAGAGATGGCTCAGTGAGGAAAGGTACTGTTATCAAGCCAGATGACCTGAGTTTGATCCCTAAGCACACAGAATACAAGTTCAGGAGCGCCTTCAAGTGAGCCTCTGACTTTTTGTGCATGTGTGTTATACACACAAATGTAACTTTAAAAGTTACTGTTAAATACACTTAAAAGCTTGGTTTGTTGTTTTTATTGTTGTTTTAGAAACCATGTTTTGTTTGAAATACACTTATTTTTACTGATAATTTCAAAAAGAACAAATTCTGTTCACTTAAATTCATTTTCATACTGTGACACACAATACATTTTGAAGGCAAAACATTTTTCAAACGAATACTCAAGTAGTCCACCTGTAAGTAAAACTCTAATGCAGAGTTTGAGGTTTTTTTTTTTTTTTTTAAAGGGTCTACAGGCTAAAATGCTATGTAACTACCTTGCACAGGGGAGATGAGGGCAGTTGGCAGGGTTCAACTCCTTCCCAGACTATTATGGTTTCTCCTGAACAGGGACGTAGCCTCAGGGCTGTGGGATCTGCAATTCTGAGTTTGGGGCTCTTGGGCCTTGCAAAACCAGCCAACTACGTTTTCCCTTGCATTCGTGTCCTCCCGCCGCCCTGCCCACAGGTGCTCACAGCAACCGGTTCCCACTGTTTTCGCGCCTTCATTCCTTTGTCATTACCATTTTACAGGGACAGTGAGTCTGGCAACCTCAGCGCGCCACACACCAGCGCTCGGACAGCTGGGGCTTCCCGGAGCCTGCGCAGGAAGCTTCTCGAAAGCCAACGACTTACCGTCCGCTGCGCCAACGCTAGGGGGCGACCAAGCCCCGCCGCGGCCGGCCTGTCGGACCCACGCTTACCTCCAGGTAGTACAGGTCGACCGTGGTGATCTGCGAGTCCAAGAAGTCTTCGTAGGTGTTGAATTGGGTGACGACGTTGTCCACGGCGGTCAGCCCCTCGTCCTGACCTAGCATGACTGCACCTCCACGGCGGGTCCCTAGCAACCGAGGCTGGGGGCGTGGCCGGGCGCCCGGGAGAGGCGGGGCCTCGGGGGGAGGGGGAGGGAGAGAGCTGCTCTGGTCCCGCCCCAGTCGGTTTCTGCCGGCTTCCGCCTGACTAGCTAACTAACCACCTGAGAAGTCAGCCCAGACGTGCAAACTCCCACCGAGGAGGAGTTAAAAACTATAGCTCTTCTAGGACCTTCCGTCCGAATGTGTCTGTCTGCTCAGTGTTTGCAGTAAACCACCTTGAAGGAAGAATGTCACAGAATCCAGGGGAAATAGTCTTGCTGGCTACTTCAAAATAACACGCGCCGTAGTTCAGTTTTATAAAATTAGCAACTTAAAAGCGAGTTATTGTTACGTTTGAGAGCAAGGAACAATTTATACACTTCCCAAACGAAACAGCCTTAATGACAGGACCGTTAAAGACCTCCTTAATCCCTACATTCAGCCTTTCCTTGTTATTTAAAATTCGGTAAGTTGAATTTTTATAGAGTTTGGGTGACTGTTCAGGCAGTACATTTTCTCATTTTGGAAGCTGCTAACCTGCACTTCCTGTCTACTCAGATAATTGCTTTTATTCCTTCTCTAGTCTCTGATGGGGTTGAGGGCCAGATAGTTTAGTTTTACAACTAAGCTTAGTTGTTTAGGGGTTAAGATGTTTTTTAGGTCTACATCAATGTTTTAAGTAGATAGAGATGAGATATGACAGATGTTGATCTGCATTCAAAATTTTAGACACCAAGAGAGGAAAAATGTTTTCTTCAAGGTTGTCAAATACAAATAACCAAGACACTATGAACGTAAAATTTATATTATTTCCCGATTGATTCATAGTTCTTTTTGCTGTATGTAGTGTATTGTATTTATGTGTAAAAAAAAATAAAATAAAATAAAAATTAAGAAAATTACTTGAAAATCTTGCCTGCCTGAACCTCCCTTTTCTTAAAAATATGGGGGTAACCCTAATAATGGAACCATGTATGTCACTGGACCACTGGCATTGCGTAGTCATTTCTCCAAAATTCTGTGAGTATAAAACTGCACATTTTATGCGCCCACCTGAAACATTTCTTACGACAACTGACTTGTACATTAGAAGCACTAAAGCTCGGTGTTATGTCAAAGGAGCTCACAATCCTCCCAGCGCTTGTAGAAATCAAATGAGATTCTGCTATAAATCTCTTCCGTCTGGGGTGTGTGTGTGTGTGTGTGTGTGTGTGTGTGTGTGTGTGTGTGTGTGTGAAATATTTGTGGACACAAAGAAGCCAGGACTGTTCAAGACCCCAAATTGCTCAATAAGTAATAAACTTATTAAAATAAACAGCTACCAACCATTTGTACTGTATAATTATCTAGAAAACTATGGAAATTAAACTCCAAGTATCTCTCTCTCTCTCTCTCTTTCTCTCTCTCTTTCTCTCTCTCTCTCTCTCTCTCTCTCTCTCTCTCTCTCTCTCTCTCTCCTCTCTCCCCCTCTCTCTCTTTCTCTCTCTCCCTCCCCCCTCCTTCCCTCACCAGAGACATTATTGGGTGTGTTGAAGACAAGAGAAAGATTACAAAAGTTTCTGACACTGTGGCCCACAGAATATGAAACTTGCTGTAGTGTGATAATTAATTTGATTTTCCCACATACCAGGCCTAAGTACCATACAATCACTATGTCATTCAATCACAACAGCAAACTCACCAGAAAAAAAATAGCATCGGTGTTATCCTCAGAATTGGAGATAGGATGAATTTAATTAAATGACTTGGCCAAAGTTTCAGGTGCAAAAACTAACAACACAAAAATAACAATCGTCCTTTTCTCGTACACAGGGGGTGCAGATGGAAAGAGAGATTATAAAGAGCTAGATAAAATCAAGTACCAAAGTTTGTTTATTAGAAAGAAAAAAAGTAAACTTGTGATACGGGACACAGACCGAAACAAATCCTAGGAGCAATAAGGAGCATCTTCCAAAGTGTGGAGGCAAGAAACATAAGTACTGTGCAGGACCGAAGGGCAGCTGGACAGCAGTGAGGCCACAGGAAGACTATACCGAAGGGGGCTGAATTGAAATTGAAAGCAGCATTAAAAGAATTTTCTTTTTTTTTTTTTTAATATTTTTTTTATTACACATGTATAAGACAAACTACATACAGCAGGGAGAACCATGTGACAATCATGAGAATAATGAGTTCTATACATGTTACATTCATAGTGACTTGGCCATCTGCATTCGTCTCATTTGAAGCAACTGTTTTTCCTGTCTTGTTGGCTCTAAATTTCCGAATGAGATTCAATATTTATCCTATCTCAACTCTAATAGCTTCACTTCTTTATCTTGATCTAAAACGATCTTGTCCCCTAACCAACTAAGCTTAAGAATTTTCAAAAGAGAGTAGTAGCCATGTCCTAAAACAGAGAAGCTGTGATGGCAGCAGCTTCAGGTATGGCACTCACAGGAGGTGTACTGCCAAAGCCTCAGCAGCACTGGGGTATACTTACACGTATTGTGCCTGTTCTGACACCCTCCCACACCAACGTTTTCTCACCTGCTTCAAATAATAAATCACCCAGGGAACCTCTGAATTCATGACATAGTGACACTCAGATACCAAGGACCATTTTTACCTTCCTTGTTCTCGTATTAACCCACTGCAGTTGTACATTTTTAAGGATACGTCATTCAACTGACCATGTGGACCATAGCTTTTTGGTAAAATGATGCCTAAAGCAAGTACATTTAAACAATCATAAAGCTATTTCCCATCAATGAGGCTAGTACCAAAAATTGTAAACACTTTTTTTAAACAAAGCAATGTCTTTGTTTGTAGTGAAAGAAATTTATAAATTTTAGCCTATTCTGCACAGAAAGGCTAAAATTACAGTAAGCCTAATAACGTAGTCTTCTATGTTTTCAGTTTGGGTTCAGAAACGCTTTAGACCTGTGCCTGAGAAACTGCACGGAAGACTGGCAACCATGAAACGAATAAGATTAAACAAGTCTCTTTTCTTTGGTGAGGCCTTTGTTATGACGAAGAAATACTTTATTTTGGAAACTATGAATTCCTTCTTCAAGTCTGAGACTTTTAAGTTTGAATCCTGGAATTTAGCACCAATCCCAGAAATTCTACTCTTTGCCAAAAGACAAGGATTATATATATATTCACAACAAACTCCAAGATGGAAGAGAAGAAACATATGGAAGAGAAAGAAAATGCATGCCCTATTTAGCTTAGTTACTGAATAAAGAAAGGCATATTACAAAGTAAAGGTCATAGGAAAAGCCAAGCATAAACATTTCTTTGAAACAAATGGGCCTTCTTCTATATTTGCTAGAGAGAGATAAATTCCTCTCACATTAAACTCTATCGTTTTGTTTTGTTTTGTTTCTATTTCCGAACACTTAGTGATATTCTATGCTGGCTGGGAAAGTAAATGGAGAATACAGTTTGGTATGTTGACATGATAGGAAAGGGGTGCTGTGCTAATTATGTTAATAGATGCTAAACACTCTGAGTAAGAACCTGAGGTCCCATTAGGATGGACTTAGTACATTACCGTATTGTAGGAAAGAAAAACATATGCTCACTCTAATAAGATAAGCGATTTGTGTCTGATGTTGCCCAACTGCTTCTTAAGTAGCTGTGATTGCAGGTGAGGGCTGTTGCTTAATCGTGAGCTAAGGAGAGTGGTGTGTGTGTGTGTGTGTGTGTGTATGTGTGTGTGTGTGTGTGTGTGTGTGCGTGCTTGGTAATAACGATGACACCGAATGTGTTTAAGCTATTTCTCCTGATGACCTCATTGGACTTCCACAGTAACTTGACCACATTGAAGTTCGCGTTCCACTGCTTCTCAGTCACAGCGCCATAGCTGTTCACATGTCGTAATTCGTGAACTGCTCCTTCTTCTCCAATGAATGACAAGGTGAAATAGAGTCCAGAAGAAAAACGATACGAGATGCCTTTATTCCTAGGTTTGAAACTGACCAGCAGGTAATAAAAAGCCAGTGTCCTGAGTGCTTTGTGATGGGTCTCCCACACTTAGCATACCTTAGTTGCCTGTGGTTCTTTGTCTAGGGATGGAGTCTGGTAGCATTTCTCTCATTGTCTATTGCTGTTGTCTTTGTTGTGGGCTTGTTTGGGCAGCCATGATTTTCAGGCCTTCTGGGTGAAGCTTCCCTGTTATTTCTAGGAGACACAATCTCACAGCAGTCTTCCTTACCCTCTAGCTCTTCAAAGCTTCCTTTCCCATCCTGCAAATGCTCCTTGAGCAATAGGTGCTGGAGAGATGGCTCTGCCGTTAAGAGCACTGGATTCTCTTCCGGATTTGATCCTCAGCATCCACGTGGAAGTTTACAACTGTCTGTTATCACCAATTCCAGGGAGTCTGATGGCCTCTTGTAGCCTCTGTGGTCACCAGACACGCATGTGGTACACAGGCACACATGCAGGCAAAACACCTGGATGTATAGTGGAAATGTATAGAATATGGAATGTATAGAAAGATGAGACATAGAAGTTAGGGTTTGGTTTGGTTTTTTGTTTTGTTTTGTTCTGTTTTGTTTTTTGTTTTTGGGGGTGTTTTTTTGTTTTTGTTTTTTGGTTTTTTGTTTGTTTGTTTGTTTGTTTGTTTTGGTTTCTTTGGTTGGTTGGTTTGGTTTGGGTTTTTTTTTTGTTTGTTTGTTTGTTTGTTTGTTTGTTTTTTGTAAGTGCATTCTGATTACCTACATGCACACCGTTTGTTAGGTTTGCTTGTGACTCTGTACGATGTGCTACATTTCACAGGCAGACCCTACACATGTGAAGGCAAAAGCTGTGCCACGCCTCCTTGTTTTGTTCATTGGAACTCACATGGTGCCCAAAACAGGGCCGCTCCTCAAAAGTATTTGCTGAGTGAAACGGTTTTCGTCTCTGTTCTGTTTCCCTGTTTTAGAAACCGCTAGGTGAGTGCCACTACCCTTAGTATGAAGATTTTTAAGTGTGGTGTGGGCACCCAAGTTCTAGAAAAGAACGTAGCAATGCCAGTGTAACAACCCAAGCCAGGGATAGGCAAATTGAGAAAAGGTGAGATTTGATTACCAGTGGACAACCAAGGGAAGCTTAACAGATGAGGAATTGGGGCACTGAGCAAATGGGCATGCGAAGGAATCCCTGGGCTAACGTTTAAAGGACAGACGAGAAAGCATGCTAAGGGAAGAGGGAGTGTATCGATTTGATGATCGTGCAGGATGTGTACAAAAGAGAAGAAAAATAGGGCACACTGAGTCCTGTCCACCTAGCTCACTGTACTTTCTAAGGGAAAGAAAGGCAAGGGAAGTGCTTGGAAGAAACTGTTCTTAGTAGCTGTACCTATAAAAAGTTGTCTGACAGCGGGGGAACAGCTGGAGGAGAGGAACAAAGACATCTTAGGTCGGGAAAGGAGGGGATTCTGAATTTGAAAGGAGCTGCAGGGAGACAGATTCAAAGACTCCTCTTTGGGGAAAGAACTGTGCAGACACAAGAACTGATGTCAAGTTCAGCATACATTTTACCCTCAAGCAAGAATCAGTTTTTCATTCAGATCAAACTTTTGCCTGCTCAAAATAAGATATACAGTGATGTGGTTGATTTTTAATGAAAACTCACCAGTACTTAACTCGCTAATGAGACACCGACTTGATGGTAGGAAAGAAACTCAGATTCAGGAAAGAATAAAATGTGACATCTTCAAACCCCCAGAGACAAGGTGGAAACAGGCTGCCTCTCTGAGGAGTATATTTAGCTCTTCTAGAACGCACAGGGGCCTCTACAGAACTTCGAAGAGGGGAGGTTTGATCTATTTTAAAAAACCAGCATCTTCCTTTTAGCCTCTGAATACATTGTCGGAGCTCATCAGCTCCCCAAGTGCTTCTGCAGCCATGGCAATAATATAATCCCAGCATAACTAAGACAAAGCAGAAGGAAAAACAGAAATACTAAGATCAGTAGACCACATAAAAGCAGCATTAGAGTGGTGCCAATTCTATTAACGGCTAACTCACCCTTTTGAACTCAGCTCTACTCTTCAAGGACATCACACATTCTATCTACACATTAATTATCCATTCATCTGACTACCTCTAACCTACTCAGACAAACATACGCCAGCCGTCGCTTGAGGTAACCCAGGAGTTATGCCTGAATGGTGCTAGACTCTTACTTTAATCTATGTTAGTCTTCCATTCTTGAATAGCTATTTCTGGTTCCTTTCAGTCCCCAGAATCCACTGCGAGCGTGCATGCTCCTGTGGTCCGTCTCCCCCTACTTGCTCCAGTCATTGCGTGCCTGGATCCTTTTTTGTCATTCTAGTGTCAGAGTTTCAGATACAAATTAAGCATATAGTAAATGTCTGATCCAAACTAGCCAAATACCATCCTCTAGTCCTTCAGATTATAATCACTGGTATATTTTATACTTATGTGTTGGAATGTAGAGTCAGTGCAAAAAGAATATTGCCTACCCAGGCTTCGTTTCTGTGTTCCCAACACCAATAACAATGCCTGGAAGTCGCTATGTTCAATATATATTTAATGAACAACTGCAACATATAAAGTAACTGGATTTTTACATTTTCAAAAACTAATTTCCTAGTTAGGGTTATACTGCTATAATGAAATATCATAACCAAAATCACGTTTGGGAGAAAATGGGTTATTTGGCTTACATTTTCACCTCTGTCCTCATTGGAGGAAGTCAGGACAGGAACTTAAGCAAGGCAGGAACCTGGAGACAGGAGCTGATGCAGAGGCCATGGAGGAGTGCTGCTTACTGGCTTGTTCCCCATGGCTTGTTCAGCCTGCTTTCGTACAGAACTCAGGACCACCAGCCCAAAGGTGGCAACACCCACAATGGGCTGGGCTGTCTCCCATCAGTTACTAATTTAAAAAGTACCCTAAAGCCTTGTGTACAACACAATCCTATGGGCACATTTTTCTCAACTTAGGTTCCCTCCTCTCTGATGACTCTCGCTTGTGTTGACATAAAACTATACAGAACACTAGTCATTGGATGTTTTCTGAAAGTCCTCTTAAAGGAATTTCAAATCAGAGATTAAAAATAAAACATCACTCACAGAGCCATTGATTCTTAGTATCATTGAGTCAGTGGAAACCTATAAGAAACCAGTGCCTAAAATAGATAGAATAAAACACTGGAGCCCCCAGAAAGGAACCACGGGCCAGCTATGACCTCAGCATGTTCTCTGTTGTGGTTGGATATCTCAATAGAAGTCTTTGGATTGGCTTGTGAACATTAGGTCTGCTTCCAAGCATTCTGCCATTGCCACAACACTGCAGGCATTGTGCCTTAGCTCAGTACAGTTCAGCACATCAGCATGATGAATAAGATGCTCACAGGAATCCAGGTGACATTTTACCTCTTAGTTCTTTTGTTTGGGTTGTTTGTTTGTTTCTTCTACACAGCCCTGGCTTTCCTGGAACTTACTGTGTAGACCAGGCTGGCCTCTGAAACTCATAGAGCTCCCACCTGCTTCTGCCTCTTGACTGCTAGGACTAGAAGCATGTGCTACTATGTCCAACTTTAGTTCTTTTTCACCATACTAATGGTGCCCCTATTTGCCTCTTTTGTTTCCATGCTTCTCAAGGATTTGAACTAAACAAACATAATCTTTTGTCTTATCGAACACGCGCGCGCGCACGCGCACACACACACACACTGTCATGTATGCATTCACTGTTGTATGCACATGTGCGTGCATGTGCATAAGCAGCACAGATAGAAAATGAAAATACAGTTCCGGAACCATGATTCATACGTACTAAGACATATACTCTCAAGGAAAGGAGGAAGATATGGATGCTAGGCAAGAGAAAGAATCACCTCCCTCACCTGCCACTGGCAGTTTCAGAAGTTTATACGCAGTTTATATGCAGCTAACTTGAATAGATGGGAAATAGAAATACTAGCATAAATAGGACATTTGGGTTCTTTTAAAGAGATTTACCTATTTATCATGTATGCAGTGTTATGCCTACATTTATACCTGCATGCCAGAAGAGGGCACTGGATCTCAATTTAGATGATTGTGAGTCACCATATGGTTGCTGGGAATTGAACTCAGGACCTCTGGAAGAGCAACCAGTGCTCTTAACCTCTGAGCCATCTCTCCAGCCCAGATTTTTTTTTTTTAAAGACTGCCCAGTAAATTTGCTTGAATAGAGTTCAGCCTTTATCCAATAATTATACAATCTTTATCTGCACTCAGTGCAGCTAGTAGGACCACAGGTAACTGGCTTTCTTTTCCTTCCTTCCAACTCTCCAGTCAAGGCAGAGAGAGCATCCCAAAGTAATGCAAGAAGATGTTCCACCCTTCATCCAAAGACTTAGCGCATAGGACTATTTTCTGCATGCTTGCTTTCAAAGATGCCTTTATTAAAATATCCTTCTACAGTAGATGCCCAGATGGCCAGCCAGTCACATTAGAAGTGGAATTAAATTTGCCAGCAGTATGGTAGGACTTGTAAGCAACAATGTGGCGATGAGATTGAAGTGCTAATTTGGAACAAAGATGTTACTTTATCAAGAACAGAAATTGCTTCAAATGTACTTAGGACATCAACTGAAATGAAAAAAAAAATAGATGTTATTTTTAGGAAAGTTCAGATATAATAAACAATAGAATTCACCAAATAAATTGAACACAAAACATAGTGATATCTTAGGATATTATTTATGGGTAAAAATAAGGTGCTTTTGTAAACAAAGAAAAACATTCCTGTTGTCGGTAGCCAAACACAAAACAATAACCAAAAATGGAGTCTTGATGAAAAGGGGAGACAAGGAAGAGGAAGAGAGATTAAAACAAAAACAAACAAACGAACAAAAACTTGCCATACCAAAAATGATACCAGGCTTTTCACTACAGGAATGGCTTTTGATCATACCCAGGCACACAGCCATTGGAAAATTTAGTTGAAATGTAGTAGCAGCTATGGCCTCCGGGACTATCTCTGAAGAAAGTGTTTTGGATCCCATGGCCTTCCCAAGCTGTGTGTGAAGCTATATCACCAGATGAGCAAGATTGTTAGGAACTGTTCTCCTCAAGTACGGAAAGACTGACCTACCCTCAACCCCCACCCTGGCCTGGCGCAAAGACGGTGTAAGGAACTGAGCCTGAAGGCCTATCCTAGTAGGGAAAAAAAAGAAATAAATGGGAAAATATGCTTTAAAAGGGGAGGAGGAGGGGCTAAAGTCATAGTTTTGCCATTAAGGGTGCTCACTGTTTTTCCAGATGGAGTTTGACCCTCAACACCCATGGGCAGAGGAGGGACTGGAACTCAAAGCTGCCTTCAGTTCTAGAAGGTCCAACAGCTCTTCTGGCCCCTTTGGGCACCCACACATCATGAAATACTTACATGTACATTAAAAAACTAAACCTTTTTTTTTTTTCCCAAGGCAGGGTTTCTCTGTGTACTCCTGGCTGTCCTAGACTCACTTTGTATGCCAGACTGGCCTCAAACTCACAGAGATCTTCCTGCCTCTGCCTCCCAAATGCTGGGATTACAGGCGTGCGCCTCCAAGCCTGGATCTAAAATCTTTTTAAAGTATAGGTATTTCTACTGTGCCTCAGCAGTAGGCACTGTAAGTATATACTTAATTAGAGATTAACAAATATGTACTTCATGTGACCGTGATAAAAGATGCACAGTCATTTCCTTTCTGCCACTATCTCATTGAGATGGTGGCACTGGAACAGAGTGGAGGCCAGAGCTTTGAAGTGTGAGTCTTGGTAGCTAAATGCATAAGTATCAATGTTTATGCCTTTCTCTATGATACAATGTAATGATCCATCTATTGTAAATGCTTCTCTTTTACATGAAAAATTGTTGCATTTTGAGGGAGTTTGTAAAGGGATGATAATAAAAACTGACAGTAGCATACTTTGAGAGACATTCTCAGTGCTCACTCTAGAAAGCAAAACAATTATTTATCCCTGTTTTGTCCCATTAGGTTATATATTCCAGAAAGCTGGTGCGGCATGGAGCCAGCTCTTGAATTTTTTAATGCATTTTAAGAATATTAGCTCTTACTTCAACTAAGCATCCAGTAATTTCCTCAAATGGTTGTTAAGATAACACCAGCCTGGACACTGTGACTGTTGACAATCATCCTAATTAACCTACAACATGTAAAGTTTCCAAATACTTACTGATACACAAGGGAGAATCTGATTTTTCATTTAAAACACTCTAAGACATAATTAAAGATAACATTAATGCTTGGTCTGTTTTCTGGAACTTTGGCCTGCATAATCATTCAAGAGTGAAGAGTTATAATTTTATCAAATATCTGAATGCTTTTCCATTACAGGCTTTTATTCGATTTGTTGACTATCTTAGTTACTTTTCTATGCTCCAATAAGACATCATGATGAAGACAACTTACAGAAGAAAGAATTTATTTGGGGTTTCTCATTTCAAAGGGTTAGGGCCTATGGCCAGCATGGCTGGGAGCACAGCAGGAGGCAGGTAGGCATTGGAGGAGCAACTGAAAGCTCACATCTTCACACACAGTCACAAAGCAGAAAAGCTAACTGGGAATGGAGCAAGTGTTTTCAAACCTCAAAGAAGTGGCACACCTCCTCCATCAAGGCCGTGTCTCCTAATCCTTCCCAAAGAGTTGAACCAACTGGAGACCAGGTATTCAATGCGTCTATGGAGTCGTTCACATTCAGACTACACTGACCATTAAAATACACATGATTATACAACTAACTTTTTTTCCATAAGTCTCTCAGTGCTGTGTGTGTATGTGTGTGTGTGTGTGTGTGTGTGTGTGTGTGTGTGTGTGTGTGTTCTTGTGTGTGTTTTGTACACGTGCGCACAAGCATGCGGTGGCCAGAGGTTAATGTCAGTTGCCTTCATCAATTAGTTCTCACCCTATTTTTTAAGACAGGGCCTCTCTCTGATACTGGTGTTTACCTATCTTGCTATTCTGGCTGCCCAGCGATCCCTCAGGGACCTCCCGCGTCTGCCTCCCCAATGGTGACGTTGCAGATATGTGCCACCACATTGTGCTTTTTCGCAGATTCTGAGGATCACACTCGGATCCTCCTGCTTTCCTGGCAAGTCCACTGCTGTCTGAGCCATCATCCCAGACCCTAGGGCTAATATGATTTTTATGTAGGTGTTTGGACACTAAGAGTATGAAGTAGTTAAGACTACTACTGGCAGCCGGGTATGGTGGCGCACACCTTTAATCCCAAGCATTCGGGAGGCAGAGGCAGGCAGATTGCTGTGAGTTCAAGGCCAGCCTGGTCTACATAATGAGATAGTGAGTCCAGGACAGCCAAAGCTACACACAGAAAACCAAAAACAAAACAAAAAAACAAAAAAACAAACAACAAAAAAAAAAAGACTACTACTGGCAGCTGGAGAGATGGCTCAGTGGTTAAGAGCACTGTTTGCTTGTCCAAACATCCTGACATCAATTCCCAGAAACCACATAGTGGCTCACAACCATCTCTAATGAGATCTGGTGTCCTCTTCTGGTGTGCAGGTGTGTAGGGCAGAACACTGTTTGCATAATAAAGAAAGAAATATTTTTTAAAAAAGATTGCTATTGTTTAAGTGATTTATACAACCCTAAATTGTATTGTTCTTCAAATGGTCAAGTCTGCACCCAAGATAGGAAACAACAGTCCATTTCCAGCCACACTCTTCAGGGGCCTAGTCCAGAGCCAGCTGGGCTAACCCGGAAGGGTTCCTAACCTGTTATTTCAGCAGTCTGCCTTTGTTACCTCGCTTGTCTGACCTCTTTCTCAGCTACAGCCTTCACTGTTGCTTCTGACCAGGGGATGATGTCTTCCGACCGCCCACAGGCTGTACTGCTTTCCCTCTCTGAGGAATGCACTCAGGCCAGCTTCCTGGGGGTGGTGCGCCTGCTCGAGTCTTCCAGCCAGGATGCAACATCCAGTCTCCTGTCCCCCTTTGCCCTCGGGTTCTCTTCAGGAGCAGCAGCTTTTCCCACAGGTGCAAGCCATGCTAGGGGCTGGTTGAAGGGCACGCCTTCCCTGATTCTCCAGCCAAGGATCATTAGTGTTGCTCCTTAAAATAACTTTGTTGTTTTGGATCTGAACTCTCCAAGCCTCTGCTCCCACCTAATGCTACTGAAATAATTGTTGTTTTACACGATTACTGAAAAACGTCTTCAGATTTCAACAGCCCTGCAGTAGCGAAGCAGTGTCAGCAAGCAGAACTTCCTTGGCGCTTCTAATCTGTTTATTTCCCTTTGGTTAGGCTTTAGTAAATAGGAAGGGGGGGAAAAGTATATCTCAAAACGTTGGCCTCTCTGACATGAACTCTGGTGTCAGATTTTTGATCACATCCCCTTGGCAGACCAGGACAGCCTTGCAGGGACACAGAGGAAGGGGATGAGACCTGATAGGCGGTGGGCGGATGGTGGGGCAGGAGGGCCCCACCTGTCAGAGGTCTAGGGGAGGGGAACACGGTAGATGAGGGAGGGAGGGTGAGAATGGGAAGACACCAGGGAGGGGATAACAATCAGGGTATAATGTGAATAAATTATAGTAAATATTTTTTTTAATTGGCCTCCTCAGGAGGGGGGAAAGATCTCAAATGCTCTCGGAAACGATGCAACTGTAATCAGCATGAGAGAAATCCAAGCCGAGTGCACAGGTGCACAGGGGCTCAGGATCAAGACTGCCTCATAAGGGAACCTCCCCAAAACCTGGGCCATCTGAGCTCCTGTCAAAAATATGGAGGCCGTCTTTCTGTTAATTACATTTTAAGCCCTTTATTGACTATAAGAAAGAACATTTGAATTAGAAAATGGATCATCAGTGATACGGTCAATTGATTAATTAAACTACTTCCACCAGCACAGCACTTCTAGAAACAAATGGAATTCTTGTTGATTTGGATCAGGCAGAGAATCTTAGGGCAGGTGAATTTCCTTACGGAAGCTGGTGATTAGAAGGAACCAGGACAAACGTGATAATATGATGTGATGTTTTAGAGTGTTGGAATTAAAATCTAATATTTAAGACCTAAGGATGCATAAAAGACAGGCAGAGGGGATGCAAAGTTGATTTTAACTATAACTTAAAATAGTTACAGTTAAACTGATCTATAAGTGTCCATATTATATTTTTGTTTCTTCAAGAGTTCGGGATGAGGGGTCAATCACAGAAACATACATGATGTAATGAACAGCTAATACAGATCCCAGGCTAGCGTCTATATAAGCATAGTCTGGTGCCCACACCTCTATTCTCTCTCATCTGCAGTTCACATACCTGTCGCCACTCTGATTTCTGTGCGTCCCTCAGCCAGGGTACATACATCTGCAGTGAAGATGGTGCTCATGGAGCCCATGTTGACAGGAAACTTTGGGGTTCTAGATGTAGGCCAACACAGATAGGACCTTTGGGCCTCTTACATTCTCAGTGGGAGGAGTGGAGAAGAAAGACAGTGGGAACTATGTCTGGACTCTATCTCCCACCATAAGGAAGTATATTGTCAGGCATAGGGAAGTTGTAAGCATTGTCACAGGGCACCTTACCGGATGACTCCTGTCCAGTGATGTTTCTGCATCTGCAGTCAAGAGCATTTGCCACTGACTACTGGACAACCACAGAAACCCTGTGTTTCTTGCAAAGGGGAATAATAGGATAATCCATATATTCAAATCTGTTTCTCACATGCACACACACACACACACACACACACACACACACACACACACACATATACAAGCTGTTTACTTAAAACCATGTTCAAGCTGTGTCAGGTGAGATAGTCCTGTGATTCCAGCTATTCGGGAAGAAGATGCAGAAGAATGGCAAATCAAGGCCAGCCTCGGCTATAGAGTGAGTTCAAGGCTAGCCTGGGCTACAAAGTGAGTCCAAAGGCTAGCCTGAGCTACAGAGTAAGTCTGAGGCCAGCCTAGATAACTCAACAGGATTCAATCTCAAACAAATATTTAAAAAAAGGCTGGAGTATATTTACTGGCAGAGTGCTTGTCTGACATGAGTAAGGCTCCGGGTTCAATCCTCAATATTGCAGAAAAGGAAGAGGAAACTGAAGAGCAGGGAGAGGGAGAAAAGGAAGGAAGGGAAGGATAAAGATGGCATGGTTTAGTTTAAGACAGTTTAGCTAGGCTGTTTCATCAACACTATACAGCAATATGAGTCACCTCAAAGAGAAGGAATTGTGGGGAAAATTGTGCAAACATGAGTAAGTACTTCCAATTTGGGCAGTGAATGGAATTATATAAGTAAAATGTCACAATATATGTTCTCTGGGTCTCAGCAGAATTGTCATAGTTAATACTCAGATATCCAAACAATATCGTACATATGGTACATTAAGAAAAATATGTGTTCAATGAAAAAAATAGTATAAATACATGAGTACTGGGGAGGAGAGTCAGTGGCAGAGCCAGTGGTGGAAGCCTGGAGACCTGACTCTTGGTCACCTGCTTTTCCAGCACTAGCTTACATCTCCCCCATCCACGTTCAGCATTGTCAACTGTAGAGACCAAAAATAAAAGATCAAAGAACACACTGGCCATCACAGCAGTATGGACGCCTGTAAGTGGTTAGAACATGTATTTGCCCGACGCCCTGCAGGCTCAGGCAAGCAGAGAGTCATTCTCACCTTCTTAAACCAGGGCTAGAGGAAGCACTTTGGCATCTTTGGCCAAATTAAACAAGCGAGCAAACAATCCTGTGGTAAAGTATAACAGCACTCAGAGCAGGGCGTGGTGGCACACACGCCATTAATCCCAACACTCGGGAAGCAGAGGCAGGCAGATCTCTCTGTGTTTGAGGCCAGCCTGATCTACAAAGAGAGTTCCAGGCCAACCACGGCTGTTACACAGAGAAATCATGCCTCAAAAAAAAAAAAAAAAAAAGCAAATAAATAGCTTCAAGTCCACTACAATCACCTGGGTTCCTCAGCAGATAGCTGATTTTAGCTGCTTTTATTTTACTTCATCACATATTTACTGCTTCGCGTATTTTATCTAAATGCAATAATTAGAACAGAACCCAAATTCAATGAATCTTTTGTTAATAGTCCATTGCTTGGTTTTCTTTTGTTTTGTTTTCTAACTACTACACCTCGGCATTTGCTAAAAAGCATGGACTCATTCTCCATCAAGCCCAGCTGTAACTCCATCGGCTTGACACTTTTTGACGCTTTAGGTCTGGAAAAGCACGGGATGAAAGACAGAAATGAACAGGCCAACTGTAGCTCAGAAGTGCAAGGGCGCACTGCAAACACAGCTCTAGGGAAAGCAGGCTCCAAACCGTTGTGGCTAATACAATTTTCAGATTTATTAACTGGAAAGGCTCGGAAGCAAAGGAGACAAGAGGCGAACAGAATTGGCTTTCGCACCAGCTCTGGAGGATTCCGGTGAGATGCCTTACGATTATTTTCATAGCTGGATAAAAATAATAAGTTGTAAATGTATAATTCATTAGAAAGGGACACATTCAGAAAACAGTCTTTTCTGCCAACAAATCAACAAACCAAAAAAAAAAAAAAATTGAATCTAAGGGTTGCACCAACTGTCTCTGAGGATAGAGTACACCTGTTTTCAAATGAAAAAAGGCCAAAGAATGTGTTCTCCTATTTCACATCCTTTGACCTTTCTAACCATCAGCTTCACAATGCTGGTAAGTGACAAATGAAGCTTATGCGTCTGTGTTCTAGAAGTAAAGAGGGCATTTTTCATGCAGACCAAATGAAATTCCCTCCTGAAAGTAGTCTGTGAGCTCATCTTATTTGCACAAGCATAACTCAAAACCTCCATGCCGAGGGCTGGATTCTTAATTCTAGACATATACGCAGAAATATGTTGCTTCATAAATTATATTTTTTATATCAGCAATAACTTTACAGGACTGTAATTTAAGTAACTTATAATTTGTAAATTCAGAGCATATTGCACTGTGGGTTTTAGTATGTTCATGCCCTATCCACCAACACAGTCAGTTTCAGAACATCTCATTAGCCCATGTGTAAATTCTGCCCCCTTTAGTTCTTATGTGCAACCCAGATGCCCAGCCCTATCTTCCTAGTCATCTACTTTCTACCTGTGTGTACTTGCTTACTCTGAACATACGCTCAAATATTTAATCCAGATTCCCTTAGACTATTTGAAGGAGTCATCCATGTTGTGGGGTATATCGGTGCTTCACGCCCGTTTTGGTTGTGTAGTATTCCATTATATACACAAGCTACTTTCTGTTGATTCACCAAGTGGTAGGTGCTTGGCTTATTTCTATGTTTAGATTTTTATGAATGCCATTGCTATGAATGTTGGACAATATTTTGTGTGGCTATCTGCCCACTTTTCTTTACAGAGTCCTAGGAGAAGGAATTGCCCATCAGATGGTGCTCTGTGTTAACTTCTTGAGGGCCTATCCCGCTGCTTGCTGAACGCAATGCACTGATTTGCATTCACAACAGGTATGTAATAGAGTTTCGATTTTCTCATTTCTGTCTAGTTGACTAGGGCTTCCCTAGTGAACTGAAGCAGTGTGTCTCTGGTATTGAACTGCATGTGCTTGGTGAATACAAACAGTGAACTTGTTTTGCGTTTCTGTTGGTTATAAGCGTACCTTTTTACATTCTGTGCTCATTTTAACTGCATTCATATGTCTTGATTATTAAACTGTAGGATTTTTTCATATTTTACATACAATCTCTTTAAAAGATATATGTAAAAATAAATGAACTCATTCTGAGTCACCTTTTTATTTCTCTGCAGTATCTTCTGAGGCACAAAAGTTTTAAATTGTGAAAAAGTCCTGCTTATCTTTTATGTTCTGATGCTAATGCTTTGAAAACATACCTAGGAAACTGCCAAGTCCAATATGCCAAGTCCAGATGATTCGTTCTTTTGTTTACCTCCAGGAGGTGTATAGTTTCATCTATCTAATTTTATTTTAAACAAAAGACAGAAAGCAACTTTTATTGACTATAAACAACAAAACAATCAACAAATTCAATAAAAGGTAAAACCATTAGCCTTTAGAAAAAATAGTATGTGATAAGTAGAGTTCTCATTATGGAACAATTGCCTTTATCCCTTTCCTTCTGGGGCACGTGTTCATATTCTGCCAGGAAATAAATACTTCTGGATGTGATATAGCTATTCATGCTCATGAGCCATAGAGTACAGTTCTCCAAGTCTCCCATAATGCCTAGCACATTTCTTGATAAAACCATGGAAAAATTGAAGCTCTAATTTGAAAACTGCAGTTCATATCTAAAATATTTATATTTTTATCTTTTATATTCAATTTCTTTAAGCATCTCAGGCTGCTTTTCATTGGGAGGAGAAAAAGCACTGCCCGGTGTCATTCTTTTTTTCCTAGGACTTTTCACCTGTCACAGATGTATTTGTTGAAAACTTCTTTCTTTTTGACTGGTCTTGGTGTCTTGATGAACGTCAGTTGGATCGGATACTGTGGCACAGACCTGTAGATATAGCAGTCAGGAGCTAAGGGATGAGGTTCTCAAATCCACAGCCATCCTGAACTTTGTGTCAAAAGAAAATGGAAGGAGAGGAGAGAAGGGGAGGGAGGAGAAAAGACAAGGCAGGGAAGGGATGGGAAAATGTGGAAAGAGAAAGAGAGGGGAAGTCGAAATCAATTAACTGACCTTATCATTCAATCCTCTACTATGGGGAGATACATTCACTTGTTCATATGAAACATATATTCATACACAACTTACATGTTGGTAATAATATATTTTATGTACACACACACACACACACACACACACACACACACACACACACACACACACACCAGTAATAGACCTGTGCTTACTGTTGTTTTTCAGTATTGCTTAGAAATGGAGAAGTGCAAGTTCTTTCTTCATCTATGCTCTTTTCTAAAGTGCTTTGACTGGTAGGTCCCTACAGTCCCCATACCCATCCAATGACTAGTATCTATATCCAGTCTCTATGCCAATGCAATGACTAGTATCTATATACAGTCTCTACACTTATTCACTGATTAGTATCTATATCCAGTCTCTATTAGTTCATGATTGGTATCTATTAAGAAGTCAATGAGGGGCTGGAGAGATGGCTCAGCAGTTAAGAGCACTGTCTGCTCTTCCAGAGGTCCTGAGTTCAAGTCCCAGCAACTACATGGTGGCTCACAACCACCTATAATGAGATCTGGTGCCTTCTTCTGGCTTGCAGACAAAATACTATATACATAATAAATCTTTTTAGAAGAAGAAGTCAGTAAGGCCTCTGGTAGGTGTTGATTTTGCACTGTTATTAAACTGTAGGACTTTCCTACATTCTACATATAATCTCTTTATCATATATATCTATATATCTACATACATATTAAATTATATAATTCTGAAAGCTGCTTTAATCTTTCTGACAGTATCCTTTGATACTATTATAAATTCCAACTTATGTTTTTAAAATTTTGATGCCAATAACACAGCTAGGAAACCATTTGCCAAACTGAAGGTTGATCCACAGGTACAGAATGTGTTTGTGTGCTTGGACATTTATGTTAATGATAAGCGTGTAGTTTCTGACTGATAGTTTTCCACTGACTTTGTTGAAATTAACTCTCATCATGAAAAGAGTGTTTCCTCAACTTTTTGACTTGTTCTTTTCAAGAGTCTAGAACTGCAATTGATTTTACATTTTAATCTTACAGCCACAATCTTGCTGGACTTGCAAATTCTCGTCAGTTTATAGTGGATTACTTATAACTCTGTCTATATTACAATGTCTTCTCAAATACAGACAATTTTTTTTTTACTTCTTAGATACTCATCTAAATTTTTCATCTCAGAGAAAATCTTTTTACTAATATATTATATGCCTAATTAGACATTCCTGTGTGCTCACCTCGCTTGCTGTTATATAGTATAAATATCATGGACAATTATCTCTCTTGATGACTTTACTTACTTACAGAATAACTTTTACTTTCCTGTTAAAACAAATGTTATGATTCTAGAAGGTAGATATTATCTAATGAATCATAAAATCAGTCATTTTTATTAGTAAAACAAGACACATTTCTGTGTAAAATTGTTTTACATAGAAAATTAGAAAAAAAGCATTATTGCATCCCAGTGGCAGTAAGTTTGTATACACAAACATGTGTGTGTGTGTGTGTGTGTGTGTGTGCATGTACGTGTGTGTTCATGTCTGTATATGAACATCTGTCTGCAAAGGTCAATTCGATTATTTTTCATTCCTACAGTTTTCTATTCTTTGAGAATTTCATACATGTATGTGAAGCACTACCCACACGCATCTTCCTCTCCGACTCCTGCTGCAGCCCATCCAACAGGTTGCACTACTGACTTTTAACATACATATCAGCATAAAATATGTGGCAACTTTTCTCCTCGACCTAGAAAACTTCTGAAACCACTTTGCAACATATTGAGCTTTTGTTACTAGAAGCTACCAGCATTTGGCACAAGCCTGATAGCAGAGTCATAAAAACTAATGAAGAATAATAAAGTGATTCCGGGAACACCAGGAAGCTTTCAACACGTCTCTCTGTCTCCATCCAAGTCCATCTATCATACACAGAAGTGGTTGTCTTGAGTGGTGTTTCTGAGACACTCATTAAGCAGTGCAGCTGAGGAGTTAGTGTTTTCCAAAACACAGAGGGCACTGGGTTGAGGGGCAACCCCTTGGCTTCAAGTGGTGACCTCCAGAAGCCAAGGCCTGATGTATGGAGAATGGCCACATCATTCCTCCACAAAACCAAATTCTTATAAACTGTTTTATCCAAAAGTAAGGAAGATAGACATGGACAAAGGCTGGGAAACAGAGAGTGGAGCTGCTCCCAGAAAAATGTGAGTGTTCATTGGAAGATTAAACCCATCTGTTGTGCATCTTCATCTCCACGATGGACACCTTTTGTCCATGTGATTGTCTAGAGGACGTGTATACAGGTGTGGGGGAGGAAGGCTTAAGCAATTAGTCTTCTAACTTGGACAATTGTAGTCACATTTTTAATAATTATCTACTCATACATTTTTTTAAGACCAAGTTTTCAGCTGTTATAAAAATAGTTATTGAATGCATATTAAAATTTGGCAGAGTTGATATCTCGAGCTATCATTAATTCATAACAAAGCAAACCACAAGAATGCTTATTTACAAGTGACATATCCGAACATGCCCCCTTAAGTGGTGCTTAAATACTGTTGATTTTAATCTCTGCGAAGCATTGGCACATGTACATCAGTGAAGAGGTAGGAAACAGACCTCAAATCTACTCTAGCTAGATCTCAGCTACTAAACAGGATGATCTGCATGCCTTCTGTGACTGTGCTATACTGGGCAAATCACAAAATCCTTCCTGTGTTTTTTTTTTCTTATTTTTTTTTTTAAGTGAGAGAAATATACCTGGCTACTTTATGAGATGATTTGCCATGAAAAAATAAGAAAACGCATAGAAAACACAACACATTGAATGGTATATAAATTTCAAAATGGCTTTGAGTTCTATTCCTATTTCCCTGAAAATATAAACAATTTGTACATAAAAATATTCCCTAATTTTAGTTGTAACTGAGATATAATAGGAATATACTGTGAATTCTATGTGTTGATAATACCACCATTGATACTAATGAAACACTTTGAATGCAATATATTAATATATATTATATGGATATATGTGACTGCATATATGCATATTAGACATTTGGGTTTCTATCTTCCAGCCATAGAGTACTGCCAGTCTAGGAGTAAAGCAGCCAGGAATTCAAGTGCTAGGGTAGGAAAGTTAGAAGAAGATAGAAACAACCACAGCTTGCATTAAAACATAAGGCTACATTAATTCAACAACTGTGTCTTTGCAGATGCACTAACACAGTAAGATTGATTATGACCATGTTGCTTCGTATGTCACTAACATAGCTTAGCACATAGGACTCTGTAAGGGTGCTCAAGTGATTGGGAAGCTCATCTTCATTGTCAGTTTTCCTGGATCTGATGTCAACTCAGGTGTATCTCTTGGGGCACACCGGTGAAGGATTTTTCATAATTAGGCTAACTGAAGTGAGAAGACGCAACTACATGTGGGCAGCACCTTCCAGTAGCAGCTACACAGCTATAAGGAGGTCCAAGGGAAAGCTTTAGCTTTTTGCCTACTTATCTTTGATGTTCGCTGGCTGGTGCATTGACCTTGTTGCTGCCACTGTTGCCACTGTCTCCATTCTTCACTGACATTGGAACCTCACTTCTTTGGCCTTCTTGCATGGACTGAAAACCCATGGCTCTGCAGGAATCTCCCAGGACTTCAGCACAAGACAAAGACCGCTGAGGCAACCTGCCTCCATGGACTGAGCAGCTTCGGTTTCTCAGCCTCTCCAGAGCAAAAATAATATTTGTTGAACTACCCAGCTTGGACCATGTTAGCCATTCTAGTATCTCCTTTTAATAGATGTTCTGTTTGTTGGTTCTGTTCCTCTAGAGAAACCTGACTGATACAGTGACCAAGAGTGACTGCACCTTCTAATGAAAGTTATATGGCAGAGTAAATCCAAATGCAAAATGTTGTAAGGAAAATGCCTCATGAAGTACAGTATAAACTAATATAAAATATTTTGCATTTTAATACATATCGCCAATAATTATGTTTCCATAGTAGCATGTATAATATATAAGCATCATTTTTATACAAATTGAGCGGGTTGGCCGAAATGCTTTCAATTTTTTAATTACATATATTTATTTTATGCAGGTGAAAGCACACACGTGTGGGCATGCGCTCATACACTACAATACGTGGGAGAAGAGGCAAGAGTCAGTTCTCCCCTTCCATCAGGTGGATGGATTCAAGCGGTCGGGACTGATGGCAAACACCTTTTCCTGCTGAGCCATCTCATCTGCCCTCGAGTGATTACTTTTGTCAGAAGAGATAATTCTAAAAGATATGGAGGCTCAGTGATGGGAGAAAATGGCCGAGATATTCCTCATCGGTCTACCTACTCACCTATTGATACATCCATCCCTCCTCTTCAGTTTCCTTCCTGCTCCTATCCCCCATGTTTGCCTTGGGAGTGTCCTCACTTGAGATCCTTAGTTTTTAGCATCTAAATATGATGCAAGGCAAGCAGGAGACATAAGTGATTACCAGAGGACACAGATCCTGAGCAATCACTTATAACTCTAATTTCCTACGTCTCATAAGTACTGTACAAATGTTATTACCAAAATCACTACCTATACTTTTACTGTGTTCTTTAAATGCATTATACCTCAAGAGTTGGAGACCTTGCGATGACTTAGTTTCCACCTCTCTGGTGGAATAGACTCGGATGCCTTTTGCCTGGACTTTCAAAGGGGTTTACAAGTATCTTTGTTGCTTTGGTTTGTTTTCAATGAAGGAGTGTAGCTGTCTTTGCACATAGATGGTCCCAGATCCCTAATTCATCTGCCTAGAATCTTCCTAGTTTTCTGTCATCAATTACTCAGTGAAAGGTAGGCTTCCTTCATAAGCATGAAATATCAATAACTATGTATGTAACTTATATTTATATCTAATACATGCAGTAATGTACACATACAAATTGAAAATTATTAAATAAAAATACAGTCTAGTTTTATATAATTGTTAGCAATAGCTAAAAGAATTTTGCCCTCACTAATATTAACATTCTACTGTGAGCAATGTGATTTTATAAACTCGGGTGGTTTGCCATTTGTGTCATAACAACTGAAATCAATATTTCTAAATTCAATATGTGTCAGTGTTACTTTTAACCGAAAAGCAAACCAAAACAAAACAACTCATTCTTCACAAAAAGTAAGTTGATCCAAATGAGAGTGGTATAACGTAGGATCTCTTTACTACGCTGTTGATTTTAATCCATGTTCACACTGTAAACATAATTCTGGCCATTTTTTTTTTTTTTTTTTTTTTTGGTGAAATGAAACAAATTTCTCTTTTCCCTAAAATAAATTTTTCTTACTTTTGTCCAATGGAAGTCTCACTCTCCTTGGTCTCATACTTGCTAGTTAACTCTGTTGCCATGGTTCAGCAAAAGAGAAAAAGGGATTATCCACCACCATAGAGGCTGCAGATTCATACAAATGTACAGCAAATTTTCTTAAATTCACATAAATAAGAATTGGCATTTATTGACTGGTCTTTGCTTCAACAGAAATGAAAGTTTCCAAGACACTTTGAAATGACTCTTTGAGTTTGCATCAGAAACACTAAAGCAAGACACAAGAGAGCCTTTTATACTACAACAGAAAGTTGTAGCATACCACAGTTTACCACACAAAATGCAAGAGGGATCGCGCACAGGAGCAATAAAATTAGATGCTGTCTCTGTCTCCTTGCTAAGTACTCCATTTAGAATCTGATCCTCGCATGGTTTCCAAAGTCGGCGGCTGAAAGCACTGTGATGAACGGCGTGTAATAACTGTGTGATACGCTTCATATGGTACCTTTCAGAGTCACACAGTATCTGAAGCATCATTTATGAGAGAACAGGAATGTGCTGCAGTGAAGCCCTCTTCGGTCTTCACTTGTAAGTTGGCTTCATAATAAAAACAGATCATGAACTCAAACGTTGGGCGGGGGTTGGGGGGGCGGGAAAGCTTGAGAAATATCTTACTTTCTATGGGCAGTGCCATTTGCTTCATGAAAACTTGCTTTTAGCAGTAATTTAATGCTTCTGGTGGCTTTTGTTATTTTTTTTTTCCCCTCTCTTTTGGAAGAGGTGAAGTGGGCCCTCTCAGTTCACACTGTAAACATAATTCTGGCCATTTCTATGTTCGCATAGAACAGCATCGCTCACTGACGCTGCAGGGTTAACTGTAATAAGTATATAAAGCAACAGAATAAGAGGCAAAGATCAAGATCTGCAATGCAGGGGCTGGGCAGTTACTTAATATACAATATACACATGTATGTCTACATGCGAGTATATTTAATATATACACGTACTGTGGCCATTTACATGGAACAGAGGGAGCTAAGAACACAATTTTTATTTCAAGTCTGGGAGGGGAATTTACTGCGCAATTCAGATATGAGAACAGGTGCAGAGCATTTGTGTTATTTGACCCCATCCTGGAGCTTGTTAATGGAAAGGCACACACTCCAATGTTGATGCTCTAATTCTGAAACTCAAAGTCCGCTATACACCCTACTGCTCTCCCCTTACACAGAGGAGAGTTACCAGTGGGGCACTGGCGTTGATTTAAGAATGAACATCTGTACTTAAGGGTGGGACCAACAGTCCGATGACAGCTGCACAATAGGTCATGCTAGGAACAATGATAGTGGCTTTGCAGTCTGGAGTGCTCACATGTTGCTATAAGAGCCCATAAGAACCCCAAGGATCCACCGAATGGTAGCAGTTACCATCCAGAACTTAATAAAATTATGTTTTAAGAAAACACTTTTAGCTCGTTCTCATGTGCTGTTAATTCTGTGATGCCCAAGTTCATAAGCATCTATCTACAGCATTGACTGTCAAACCCAAGCCACAGGAGTCAGCGTGATTACAGATTCCCAGCCATAGAGTCAGCTGAGCATCTCCGAGAAACGCAGAAGTCTGGGGCACTCACTACCTTAGGACTGTAACCTGGGATAGGACACTCATGAACCACCTGATGGCGTTAGGACCAATAGCAGACTACATCTATGATAGTCTCATAGTTTATAATGAGGCTAGAATACTAGACCTCCTGATGACATCATAGCAATGACCTGCAACATTTCACTCATGTGCTACGATAACACTCATGCAAATAAATGTACTGTGCAGGCATTTTATAGAAAAATAGCTAGAACACTCATGCGCAAGGCATAGTATTTGATGACCAGACTAAGCAACTGTGTTGTTAGTTTATATATTCATGATACACTTTCATTTTCTTCTTCAGAGAGCTTTATTTTAAAAATTGGCCAAGTTTGGTTGTGCACACCTTTAATCCTAGCACTTGGGAGGCAGAGACAAGTGGACCTCTGTGAGTTCGAGGCCAGCCTGGTCTACAAAGTGAGTACAGGATAGCCAAGGCTACTCAGAGAAACTCTGTCTCAGAAACAAACAAACAAACAAAAAACATTGTACTATAAAATAGTATGGAATGTGATAGTAACAATGGGAGCAGCAGCAGCTTCAAACCTCTTGTGATTACCTGGACTCTTTATAGCATGGTTTTTTTCCTTCAGTTTCATTTCCCCTAAAGTTGATGATCATAGGGCTATTATCAATAGGCTATACCACACTCATGCATACACACACACACACACACGCCCCTCTCCCCTGCACCTGTGTGTGGTAGGCTATACCACACTCATGCACACACACACACACACACATGCCCCTCTCCCATGCACCTGTGTGTGGTAGGCTATACCACACTCATGCATACACACATACACACACACACACACACACACACATGCCCCTCTCCCATGCACCTGTGTGTGGTAGGCTATACCACACTCATGCATACACACACACACACACACACACACACACACGCACACGCGCGCGCGCGCCCCTCGCCCCTGCACCTGTGTGTGGTAGGCTATACCACACTCATGCATACACACACACACACACACATGCCCCTCTCCCATGCACCTGTGTGTGGTAGGCTATACCACACTCATGCACACACACACACACACGCCCCTCTCCCATGCACCTGTGTGTGGTAGGCTATACCACACTCATGCACACACACACACACACACACACACACACACACACACACACACACACGCCCCTCTCCCCTGCACCTGTGTGTGGTAGGCTATACCACACTCATGCACACACACACACACACACACACACACACACACACCATCTAGGTTTGTACACATGACTCTTTACTGTTCTCACAATGACAGAATTGTCTAATGAAGATTAATTCCTATAAGTAAACGACACACGACTATATCAGTGTTTTTGTATCATTGTTTTATTTATTATTTTACAATTATTATTATTAAGGGGTTTTGAGACCATGCATCACTATGTAGCTTTGGCTATCCTGAAACTTACTATGTAGACCATGCTGGCCTCGAACTCACAGAGGGTCACTTGCCTCTGCCGGGTAAGTGCTGGGATTAAAGGAATGTTCTACTAAGTCTGGTTTTGCTGTTGCCTGTTTTTTGATACATATGAATAGTTTATTTAAAGCACCCTTCCGTAGTTCTGCTGTGCAGTCAGGGTTGAGACTCATTGCTCACTGAGCAAAGCTGCCCGGAGCTTTAGTTTTGCCCCCTGCTAAACTTAATGGAGCTTGTAGACCAGCATCATGGCTAAAATCTTCGGTCAAAAAGTTAGTTTCTAACCTTTTTTTTAAAAAGCGCAGTGTGTGTGTGCACGTGTGTGTGTGTGTGTGTGTGTGTGTGTGTGTGTGTGTGTGTGTCCCACACACACCTGCACAAGTGAGAGCTCAGAAGCACACCTGTTGCATGGTGTGCACATACACATCAGAGACGAGCTTATAGAGTCAGTATTCTCCGGCTATGTGGGTCCTAGGAACTGCACTCAGGCCATGCGCTCCAGCAGAAGGCGCCTTCACCTCCTGAGTCGCCTCACTGGCCCTGCTTTCTAATCTTTGGGCACTGTCTTTTAGAAAGTTGTCCCATCAGACCATGTCCTCCAGCTCCTGTGCTCACCAGAACCCTCTGGAGGGCTTGCTGAGACAGATTTCTAGGCCTCCTGCCCACAGCTTCTTCTGACTGAGCAAGTCTGACCCTGGGACCAGAGAATTTGCATTCCAACAAGACTCCAGATGCTGCTGTCTGAGCTGGTCCACAGGCCATTGATGGATAAGAGCCTGTCAGGACCACCTGCCATTGATTAGAGCCCGTCAGGTTCTTTCCATCGTGGTTTTGTCCCACAGAAGGCAAGAGAGCCGTCTGTCTGTAACCAGCTCCCAAGGCTTTTCACCAGCAACTGACGACTAGTAAGCACTGACCTCCCAATGGTATTGGCAAGTGTTTAGCAGACTCCACCTTGTCATTTGACCTTAGCTCTTTAAGAATGGAATTCTTTAAAATAAATCTTGTTTTCCCTAGAGGGAAAAATAAGTCATGGCTTCCTTTATGAGCCTGCTTTACTGCCTTTAGCACAAAGGGACTTAGGGAAAGAAAGGCATCTGGAGAAAGGGGACAACAGAAGATAGCGTGAGGGGAGTGTGATGTATGAAGGCTTCATGACGAAACTCTTCGTTTTTCACAATTACATATCAATAAACAGATAGTGAGGGGTTTCATCTAAAAAAATAAAAAACCTCTCTTCCTCAAAGCATTTCAAATACTCTTGAAATGAAGTAAAAGCATTTCATTTTTTAATAAATGCAGCACAACTGTGACTCCCCACAATAGTCTCATCTGCCATATAGACATGAGCAGGCACGTGTATGTTAGACTCTTGTTCTTTAGCACAATACAAATTAATAGACATTAAGAAGAAAAAAACTCACAATTTTCTTTATTCAAGGAAACAATGGAATAGTAAATGAAAACAGACTAAAGCCTCGAATCTAAAATTTCAGGATCAACTTCTGTGAGGGAACTATATGAAATGTTGAAGCTTTTTTTTTTAATATGAAGGGAACTACTGGGGGCTGGAGAGATGGCTCAGCGCTTAAGAGCACCAGCTGCTCTTCCAAAGGTCCTGAGTTCAATTCCCAGCAACCACACAGAGTTTCACAACCATCTATAATGAGAGCTGGTGCCCTCTTCTGGTGCGCAGTTGTACATGCAGGAGCAACTCTATGTACATAATACATAAATATTTTCTAAAGGAACTAACATTTGCTAATGCCTAGGATGAGCCAAAACAACGCACTGTGAATTTTTGATTGACAAAAGAGCAAGTCCTTTTGGTGAGTCTTAGGTAGACAGAATTCAGAACCACTAACCTAAGGAAATGGGTATTAAAATGTTGGTATTTGGGAAGGAAAAAAGGACAAACATACACTTTGTCTTGCCTGAAAGAACAGCTGCCTGGGAAGTGTGGCGGGGCGGGGGATGGAGGTGGGGTGGGGGCAGCAACGCTAGGAAATAGGTGCAGAGGAAACGGTGTCATCACCCGAATCAAGGGCATGTGCCTGTACTCTTCCGTGGGCAGTAGTAACAGAGCAGAATCAGTCAAGGCGCCTTTCTGGGAGGTGATGCCGAGGTGTTTTGAGACACAGCTGCACTAAAGGCCTTCAGGATCCTTTATCACCAGAAGGGTTCCACCAGTCTGAAGGTTCACAGGACTGCCTCAAAGGCACGTCAAAAATATAAGTGAAAGCACAGAGCTAAGAAAGAAGTCAGCTTGTGGGGGAGGGGAGGGGGGGAAAGCGCGGGGGGGGGGTGGGTGGGCGGGGGGGGGGTGATGGAGGGAGTGTTGCCTGAGTCAGAAGGATTCAGACTTAATCCTGATAGTCACTCCCTAGCTGGTGATCTCAGGCAAATTACTTAATCTAACTCTGGTTTTGTCCTTATCTATAAAAGGGGATAATCATACCTACCTCAGAGGATTGTTGTGAGGATTAAAAGAGATAATGACGTGCTTGGCACCCAGTAGGAACGCAATTGTCCAGAAGCAGCTGGCAGCCCCGCGCGCCCTCCAGGTATAATGCAAGTCCTCCTACCTTCCTTCTAAAGTAGAAGCTTTTTCCGATGGCTTTTTTTTTTTTTTTTCCCTCTCCCTTATCTGCTTTGTGTGGAGAAATAACCAGAGAGAAAAGATTGTTGCCCCTCCTGGAGTTGGTTACCTGTCAACCCTGTTTCCTCATCCTGCTCCTGGCCTTTCCGGTCCTTTTCCCTCCGGCTCTGGTGCGGGGGTGGAGGCGGAGGTGGGGATGCAGCCCGGGGCAAGTTCGATACCCCTTGTCCAAAGCTCAGCCAGCTCTTAATTAGCCGCTTGCCTAGAGTAACTCAGCAAACCTCTGTTTGAAGTCGAAGCATCCTGAAGAGACTTTGATTTTCCCATTTTCCTCCTATTTTCTGTATCATGTCAAAAAGGTGACCGGATGGACGGACCCGCACTTACAGGAGGCTTTATTCTCAGTCTTTTTCCCATCTGCCGTCTTCGCATTTGTGGAATTTAGGAGGAAATACCTCCTAGACACAGATGAATTCTGTGTGCCAGCTACCTGTCAAGTGTAGCAAGTACTCAGCCAGCTCCTGCATTAAGGTTTTGGTTTAAAGCTACTCTAAATGATTTATTGTTTTTAAATTATTTACATGGCATTATTCCTTCCTTGTAAAATGCAGAAGCGCTGTCAGGAACAGCAAGGCAGCAAGGTTATGAATGGCACTACAAGGAAATCAAGGTAATTAGGCTTCAAGTTGCAAATACTGACAAGTTCTCCACCAGCCACCATTTCACCGACAATAATACAATTTGCATGATTTCCTGACATTATATCCAGCACATATTTTCACTGCACGCTAACTGTAATTACAGAGGGCGTGATCTCACACTCAGAGCAAGCAAAACTCTCCCTGAACCCAGCAGTGACTATTACAGATGCTCAGAAATGAAGAGGGTGGAATTAAGGAGAGAGTTCCCTACATAGCTTTAGGGATCTGTGATGCATCAACGGAATCTTGACAGCTAAGAGAGAGAGAGAAAAAAAAAAAGCAATATTCTCAACTGCGCCTAAAGTAAGACCAGGTCAAATTATAATGAGAGGAAAGCATCTCAAAGATAGGCTTTTGGGTGCTGGGGTTTGTGAAGACTGACTCCTGCGATTTGTTTTCTGGTTCTTTAATGTTAAAAGTAAATGTGATTTGAATCCTTGATATAAAAGCATACACAAACATAGCTTTAAGTATAAGTTTGGAAGGAAAAAAAATATATATATACATTTATATCAGAATGAACAAAACAATTCAATACAACCAAAGGCTCATTGCAAGGTACAAAGGGGCACCTCTCATATGTATAAACATACAAATCGTACACTTTCTGTCTTCCAGTTCAGCTAACCCAATTTATATCTAATCATCTCCTCTTTCTGAACCCTGGTTTAAAGCCCTCCTCTTCCCATAGCTCTCTCAGCAGAAAAGGGGAAAATAAGGCTTTGAATTATATGTAATATTGAGTCTCAAGGACAAGCATGTTATAGAAATTAAAACAGCAACTAATAACCTCTGCGTGGTGTTGAGCTAGTAGACAGGAAAGGAAGAAACAACCCAGTTTTTGGCCTTCAGGGCAGGACATTGTTCTGCGTAGCTACTTCAGGAAGCCCTTGTGGAAGTGAGAGCCTGGCTGTGGGTAGGAGTGCCTGGGTTAAGAGCATCTTTGGGACAGAAATAAAGATTCTTCATTTTCAAGAGTTTAGCAACATTCAATCAGTCCTGAAAAGAAGGAGAATTTCAGGCATGAATCATTGATTTCACCACCACAGAATGCAGCTGGTCGCATAGCAATAAAAACAGTGTTGTTGGGGGCAGTCAGAGCCTAGGTGTTGCCTGGTCCAGATCTCAGTACTCCCATACCCAGAGGAATATACTGGAAAACCATGAGAATTCCCACACCTTTGGCTGGAGCTAGTCAAAATAAACAACTGTAGATACTGGTACTACCTCCTCTGTCTATCCCTCAATGTCAGTATCTACTTTCTGGGTCTCAGTATGTTGGGGAGGGGACCAGTTTTGTACTGGTAAGGTCTGTGAACTTGTAGTAACGTCTGTGCAATCTTTAGAAAAGTGGAATAAAAGCCTGTTGCAAATAGTTCGTGTTAATTAGCTTAAAGATTACATCAAGCTCTGCGGTAGGTTTACTCATCTTTAATTATATCCATTTTTAGAGCAGTAGTAACTTATGAGATTTCTGGAATGTGTTTAGTAATCCACTGTGGAGACTGACTCAAGAGTAATAGAAGAAAGATATTTAGTGTGTCCAATTGCCATGACTGTGGGCCCCATCACTTGTTCCCGCACTTTAACATGAGTAGGCATGCATCAAAAGCGCACAGTTCAGTTAGCACAATAGCCATAGCAGTCTATTATGCAGATGTGACACATTTTACATTGAGTCATGAGTGGTCATAACTTCTGCTAAAAATACACGTGTCCTTGTTCAAATGACCTCTCCTTCCCCTTTGATTGGAGTTTCAAGACAAAACAAGCCATCTTTTGTAGAATTCAACAGTCTGCTCATTTGTATTGTTGTTGCTGTTGACGACAATACTGCTCTCATTTTTCCTATTCTTAAAATGTCAGAAATTAGTCTGGTCAAACCTCATAGAGTCGAGATCAAGTTTTCTGAGTGAATAACTTCTTATTGAATATGTGTCAGGTCAAGGAAACATTCGAGTACATCTTAAGGTCAATCCTAAGTCCTATTGCCGATGTTTTCCTCTGTAGTAAGCCTTTGCTTGAGTGCCTGAAATGATGATTAATGTAGCAGCTAATCAGTCAAGATGTTTGCAGCCAGAGAGTCCATTTAATGTGGGTTTTAAAAAAAATTATTGTATTAATTCTTTAAGAATACCATACAATGCATTTTGATTGCATTCATCCCCCACCCGTCCTACACAAATTCTCCCAGATCCAATCTCATGTCCCCTCCCTTACAAAATGTGTGTCCTTATTTCAAAACCCATTATATCAGTTTGTCCTGCCATATACTCCAGGGTGTGGGGACATCCACTAAAGTGTGTTAACCTACCAAGGGCCATACCTTTAAGGTAGGAGTGGAGGCTCATGAACCCTTTCCACTCCATGCTAGAATGTCTACTGGCTTGATCTTGTTGAGACTTTGGCCAGACAGCTATAGGTGCTGTGAGCTCAGGTGTACAGGGTCCTATCATGTCCAGAAGATACTGTTGGGTTCCAACCCTCCCAAATCTCTGGCTCTAATCTTTCTACCTCTTCCTTTGAGATGGTCCCTGAGTCTTGTGAGGAGGAGGTAATACAGACATGCCGTTTGTTTTCTCAGCACACCATTGACACTTTTCTTCATGTTTTTCTAAAGTCTACATTTCGAGTGTGGTAGCAGCAACCTAGTCCACCTTCCTATGTGTGGATGTTTTTACACTTTGCCTTGTTCTTTGTCATGATTCTAGTTCTATGATTGCTTTCCCTTTCTTTTTATTTGGGGAAACAAATCACTCTGAGAAGGACCAAAAGAATTTTAGAACTGACATGAATTGCAGCAGAAGAGAGTAATCGAAGGCATATTAGAAAGTGTGGCCGGGCGTGGTGGCTCACTCCTTTAATCCCAGCACTTGGGAGGCAGAGGCAGGCAGATGCCTGTGAGTTCAAGGCCAGCCTGATCTACAAAGTGAGTCTAGGACAGCCAAGGCTACAACACAGAGAAACCCTGTCTCAAAAAACCGAAAGGGAAAAAAAAAAAAAAAAAAAGAAAGTGTGGTATGTCTTAGGAGACTCAAGTTGAATACAAACTTTAATGTAGTAGGAGAGTTGAATGGTTTTAGTCAATCCTAAATCCGAATCACTGATTCTTGCTACCCAGAGTAGAATGTTGCAAGGCCTTTAAGAATTGATGTGCATCAGCAAAGAGGATGAAAAAATACTTGTTAATCTTTTTATTCACTCGATCAGCTATAATAATTAAGCGAGTAGAGTTTTACTGACATTTTTCCCTCCCCCAGAATAGTCTGTTATTTCATGTTAAGTAGATAGTTCTTAAGTCTACTATACTCATAATTTTCTCTTTATCATGTCTGTCTATCAGGACTTTCTAACGGGCGCCTGCAGATACCTGCAGAGTTAGAAGAAGGGAGGAACAAAGACTTCTCCACAACAGCATGTACTATGTGAATAGAAAGGCCAGTGTTAAATGTACCCGGTGTAGAAACTGGCTAGAGGAGAAATAACTAGAAATAGACAAGAAAGGAAGAAAAAAAGAAAGAAAGAAAGACAGAAAGAATCAGCTCAAAGTACCAGAGAGTTTTACAAATTACCACTTCAAAACCCAAAAGATGCCTTTTCCTTCCTCCCTAGTCAGTTCACAGCAGAGCTACCCTCAGAGCCAACCTCAGCACGTCTCTGGTCCAGAGAGATCACTCAGAGCCTAAAATTTAGATGAGCAAGAGGCTGGACAACACATGAAACATCAGGGGAGTAATGAGTCTCTCCTAGTCCTTTTTACATGCAGTCATATGGCAAATGAGATAAATGCTATCTGATAGTAGATGCATGGCTTTGTGAGACTGTGCTGAAGTCTTAGCATGGTAACACTGTTCATAATCTCAGACCTTGGGAGATGGAGACAGGGAAATCTGGAGTTCAAGCCAGTTTAAGATGCATGAGATACCATCTCAAGAAGAAAAAGCTTTCGGGTGGTTATTTATATATTAATGTATTTATTTTTAATTGTTGCTGATCTATACAATCTTAAACAGATATCATTTAATAATTGATGTGTATGTGACCTAAAAATAAAGTATGTGTCAGACAATTGTTAACTCAATTTATTGAACCCAATAACAAAGATGTTGTCAGTTGAGAAGTTGGACTTAAAATATCTAAGCTGTATGTTTTCATTTCCTTTGCTTGGTAAACACCACCACAAAAAGGACAACTTCTTTGTAGATGGTCAGACGAAAGCTTATTTTATAACCTTAAATGGGAATTAATGTCAGAGGGCACATCAGAGAGTATATGCATTATGTTGGTGCTGAGTCTTAGGCATTAACTTTCTGTACCACATGCAGAATGAGGGTACAACCTTTCTTACTCACAAAGAACAAAAGACATCAGTTTTTGTCTCTGTGGAGCATAACATACCAAATTCTGAGAGCCACAACTACACGCAAAATTGTTCAACAAAAATCATAGGACCTATAGGAAAATGGGATTACGAGCACAAACTTTAAAATGACAGAGCCTAATAAAAAGCAATAAATACTTTGGATATGTCAAATGATGGATGGCTATAATAAATATGACAAAATTTTTACTCTAACAGTAAGAAAAAGAAAGAGGACTGGAGAGGTAGCTCATCAGTTCAGAGAACTGACTGTTTGGCAGATGCCTTTGATGGAGTTTGGCTTTTCCTCTAGCCAAAGCCAAAAGAGAACCATCTTTCCTTCTAAGGTTTTTAGGACATGAGTCCTCTCAAATTAGGACCCCACCTTATGACTTCATTTATCCTTAATTGTCTTTGTGATGTCATGATCTCTACATTGGTGGCCAGGGCTTCAACATACAAAGATTAGGAGGCACACAGTTCAGACCATCACAGCTGAAGCAGGTAGAAATTGTGCCTTCAAAAGCAGATAGATATGGCTCACTGATCTCATGAAGTGTGTGTGGACATAGTGTGTGCACTCAGCTCAGGCCATCTAAAGTGGCTAATGACTCTCACAGAAGAAGCCACATATGCAAATACCAGGCTCGCACTGTGCTCCAGTTGCTCTCCAGCATATATAGTTGGAAGGAAATAGTATTTATTAAGTATTGAGCAGAACTCACTGTGCTTGATCATTTTGTTCAGCCAACAAAATCTGGGTACCTTCTTTGTGCTAAACATTGCCAGGGGACACAAGTACTACTGTAAAGAAGTCAGAGTACCCAGAATCTGCCAATGGGAGGGAGATGATTTTCACACCTTTGAGAAAACCAGTAAACACAAAAGCATGGAAATAGTTCAATCCTTTGAAACTTACTCTTACAGAATAAGCAGGAGGTTGATGGAGTACGTGGAGAAGACGCTTTGATCAAAACCGCCAGTGAAAGCATCTCTGGGGTGGATTGGCATCCTACTCAGCTGTCCTCAGAATGGAGCTGTGACTAAAGAGAGTCGGAGACATCACAGGAGAGTGAGCTGAGGACCAAAACCATTCCAGGGGTACCTAGGAAGCCACTGAGGGTTTCTGAGCAGAAAAATAAACAATTTCTATGCTAAAAAAATTTCACTCTGGTTTCTCTGAAGATCTCCCATGTGAAAGCAGACCAAGTGGGAGGCTGTATCAATAGACGAAGCTAAAGATGAGAGTGGCTTGGACTAAGGTATCAAGGATTGATCGAAGGGGTAAGATGTATTTATTTTGAGGGTTTAGAAAAAAGTTGTCACTAGTAGCTTGGGTGAGCGTTATGTGCAAAAGAAAATGACACAAAGATGGTCCCCAGATGTCTAGTCCAAATTCTTGAGTAAGCCATCATACCATTGATTGAACTGTAGAAGCTTAGAGCTTTACGTCCTTTGGGAATAGCAGTTAAGTTTGAGATATACTCAGGGGAGTTGAGACCGGAGATTTTAACTGAGGAGCCACTATTACACATGTGGTGAGTGAGGCAGAGATGAAATCACAAAGTGAGTGTAGGGCAAAAATAGTGGGGGACAGAAGCCTAGCACAGAGGCCTCAGGTCCCGAGGCCAGGCAGAAGACAAGGCACTAAGTCGAGAAAAGGAGCAGGCCTGGGGAGGGGGGGAGCAGAAAGACCAGTAACGTTTGCTTACTTTGGGTAGACTTTTCGGAAATATTGATGAGCCCTAAACTGATGGCACGCTTTTTTTTGTGATTTTGGAAGGCACAGCTCACACACTTTACTGTTGATTATGTGGGACACATAGACTCTCATGTTGTGGGGGTACAGCCAGGGTTAATGCTGCAGTGAAGAAATTGTTTTCGAATTGTAGAGACAGTGCAGCTTCTGGTTTTGTGAATAAGAATGAGCACTGCACGAGCATGTCAGATGTGCGCTCTCAACGTAAAAGCAGGAGCCTGGTAGGGCCTCTTCTTACTTTCCTCAAAGTTGTCTCCTTTCTGCCACGGTGCTCCCCTGCTTATACTATGCATAGCAGTTCTTCCCAGGAGAATGGGGTTCCTGGGAGCACTAAGGCTGGCATGGAGGGCTTATTGCGGAGTCCTCTTGAAAAATAAACCTTGTACGTGCATCTCCCGGGCAAATAAAAATGAATTGTGCGCATTCAGTGTTTAGGTTGAGCTTACATTGTTTTACCTGGTTGTTGACTCAGGATTTCAAGGTATCTAACTAAGGAAATGGAAAGCGAAGGACAGAAGGAGAATGGGACCTTGGAGATGATGGCAGCTGGGCCTTAGCTGATCCCATGGCTGCTTTGAAGCTGGTATGGCTTCATTGTGATGGAGAATTGTGAAAACAAGGCTGAACTACCGTGGCTCTGAACCATCCAACCCGTGGCCTCGGGGTACCCCTGGGCACATGCCTTACCTGGGCCACATCAGTTCCCTAAGGTTACAGGCTATATCTTAGAACAGCTGCGTTTTCAGCCACTTGGGACACATGCCACAGGACTACAGCTCACACCTAAAAGGATCTAAGGTTTAAATGCTAACACCGTGGAAACTCCCTGACTCCTGTAGCTGATTTACCCACCTAGTTAACCGTGGTAGCTGAATGTCTTCAGCAACTTAAGAGCACTGAACTGGAACAGGTGTGAGGGGGTGGCAGCAACTACCAAAGTCAAGACACTAACACCAGCATTACTGCCTACGAGTCCAGCCCCTCCACACAACACAGAGTTTATTTGTATCACTGCCCATCTTTCTATCCAGCCTTATAGACTTCCAGAGGGGAAAGACCAGACCTTACTTAATCTCTGTGTGCCCCAACAGTTGATGCCTTATTGGGCGTGTCATTAGTCTCTACTGATATCTGTGGGGAATCAAATAGAAAACAACTAAGCAAGCTACCCAAATTATAATGCATTCCAGGCCCGCCCCTCTCAGGTCCTCGAATTAATGCCAGCTGTACAGCATCGCCTGTGTTCTCTTCTGCCTTTGAGTGTCTTCCTTAGGCAACTAAGCCCTTGGCCAACCCTTGTGTTGTTCAGTTTGTTATATGTTCACTTGTAATGGCTGGCGTAGAGCTCACGGTGTGTTTTATGGAACCAAAGAGAAATGAATCCTTCCCTCGTCTGAGCACCTTCGAAATGGTTTGAAAACTTCCTGAAAGGAAGAGGCACTGTGTGTTACCTGGGGAGGCCTCTTTTTCTCATCTAACGTGCAACCTCACCTCTTATGAATGTCTACCTCCATTAACCCTTCGGTGAGTCACGCAGATGCTTGACGATAACCCTCTGGTGGACATGCTTCTCCTCCCAGAACAAGTGTTGACATAGAATAGACTCCAGATTCCCCAAAGCCAGACTAGTGATCCCAAACTTGAACTGCACTGGATCCTGCCTGTACTTCCTGCCTCCGGCTTCACACCCACCTCACCGCCCACGGCATAGAGCCCCGTGACCACAGAGCCAGATACTTGCAGGGTGGTCCTCTGAGCACACCCCCCGAGGGGAAAAGACATGAAATATTTGTTGACAGCAGGCCAATGTTAGGAGGAACGCACGCTGGCTGAAAGCATGGGTGAGGGTGCTTCTAACACCCGTGGCAGACACAGCAGCATCTGCCAGCCCCCTCACATGTCCTGGGGGAGGTTCATTTACACTAACCCTAGCAGTCCAAAACAGAGCAGCTGTTCTCAAAGGGAGTCTGATACATAATCCCTTGCCTAAGACCAGCGGTGGGAGGTGATGTTTTATTTAAGATGTGCTAAATTGTTAACATTTTTTTTTTTCCTGCCTGCAGCAAGCAGGTAGAAAAGCAGCTGGAATGCTAAGGTGGCTTCTGGGCCAGATTTGCTTCCTAATGGTTTAATTCTTTATCTCCTTCTTCACAATAGATATTCTTATCCTGAAAAGAATCTGTCTCTGGACAGCACAGGTCAGTTTTTCCAGCTTCTGAGAAACTCTGAGAGCAGATTGCTTTTTTCCCCCCCTCTCTCTTTAATTCCGGCTGTCAAGTGTTTACTAAAACAGATGGACTCTGAAGTCATCCTTCTAAAAGCCACATATTATTTTGCTATGTCCTCATAATGCCTGTTTGTCTTTAAATGAACATAGGGAAGTCCTATACCCTTGATAACATCCGATAAGTCAGTAATTATGGTAAATATGCTATACATTCTTAGAAGTGAATACCAAGGTCACTTGCATATTACTTCCAAAATAGATACCATAGCCTAAAAGTTAGGCTTTGGGTCTACCATGGCAAACAGTATCCTAGCACTAAATTACTCGGACAAAAAGAAATATTTTTAATATATTAAGAACTAGATATAACATTCTAAGGCTAGGAACCACTGTCATGATAATATAAACAAGAATGTTTATCCCAGGAACTTAGCTTAATGCCAGGTATAAGGGGAACTGGGCATTGAATTGCTTGAAATATATTAGTGGTGTCTAGCACACACTATTAGCACCCATGAAGTCATTATTCATTTAGTTTGCATTGGCTCCTTTGGACCTTGGAGTTTTGTTTGGCTTAATTCATTTCACAGCATTAAACATTAAATTCTCAAGACCAATAAAGAGAGAGAGATTTTGTGGTTTGCACTCTGAACCACAAGCTGCCGTATGTATGTGTGTGCTCACTTCAGTTGGTTTTTAAAAATCTCTCTCTCTCTCTCTCTCTCTCTCTCCCTCCCTCCCTCTCTCCTTCCCTCCCTCCCTCCTTCCCTCCCCCTCTCCTCCTTCTTTCTCTCCCCACAGTGAAGGCTATGGGTTTTAGGCAATATTATTTCCAAGGTAAAATTGAGCTTCCAGAGACAACCTGATTTTAATCCACTACACTATGATACAACCTGTCCTAATCACCATTTTTAGGAACTCCAGCCCTCAAAGGGTATTTGTAGAAGTCCTGTAGATGACTTAAGTTATTTTCACTAAACAAAAGCACACCTTAATCCCATTACAAGGAATCCTTTATGCAAACAACAAACAAACAAACAAAAACCAGAACTGACGTTTATGGAGAATGTGTTACTTGTGTGTTGTTTTCCTCTCCAAAATTTAATCTCGCTGTCTCACGTACTCTGAGCAAACAGAGACTGTTGCAGAAGTAGTGTATTTTTATACACTCATTAATCTAGGTACACTTACTCTCAGGGGTCCTTTGTGGAGGTAGATGTAGGACAACAATTACACTTTTAGAAAATGTAAATATATACCATGTGTCAGAGTGTGGAATGCACACATTCTACAGAAAGCCTGCCATAAAACGCAGAGCTGCTGGTGGATGCACAGCCATAATTGCTCTCTGGAGAGTAAAAGAAGTCATGTTGCCTCCTCAGCAAAATTCACCTCCCTGTATGAAAATCTGATAAATTTTCCAGTTTCCCACAGAGGGGACGACAGAGAATGTAATGAGAAACACATTGGAACGGGACCTGTCACTGTGTGATTATGCATCCACTAATCTCCCTGTAGGGTACAGAAAAACTCAGTCTTCTCTCAGAGAGTTTATCTGAGAAAGGGGAAAAACACATCCAGAAATAAATTGCCAAAAAAGAAATGTCTCTGCTCCCCCACTGATACCTACTGACATCTTACTAGACAGCTTTGGTTTACAAATACCAAAAACATCAGGATTGGCATAGTAACATATTTTTATGATATGTCAATGAAATTGAGTTGTCACGTGCTAATTGATATTACCTAAACCAGCTCATAAATAAATATTTGGCATTTTTAGTTTGGTCTCACAATTTGTGTGTAAGGAATCTAAGTACAGCGACAAGGAGGGTGGGTGTTCTCACTCCTATTAAAGGGTCTGTCTTATACCTAACATAAAATTCTCTTACCTAGCATAGATTTCTTCAAATATATTTTACTCATCAATTCAATTTTTCCTAAGTTTTGAGCAACTAACGTATGCCAGGGACCTAGGCTTGTATGTGTATACTAAGCTCTGTGGATATGTCGCATATCCGGTGACCTGTACACAATAGGTCACAAAAACATAATCAAAATTACCACCAGCAAAGATAATTTCATAAGAATTCTCTACTTGCCTAATGTCAGACTATAAAATGCAGTGAGTACAGATATGTTCCTTCCAAACTTCAAGGACAAGAGAGCAGGAATGTGTTGAGTAAGAATTGGGAAAATAGCCAGGTGTGATAGTGCACACCTTTAATCCCAGCACTCGGGAGGCAGAGGCAGGGGGATTACTATGAGTTCGAGGCCAGCCTGGTCTACAAAGTTAGTCTAGGACAATCAAGGCTACACAAGGTCTTGAAAAACCAAAAAGAAAAAAAAATAAAATAAAAGAATTGAGAAAATAAGATGTAGCTTACTAGCTGAGTGTCTTCTGTAGGCTTGAACTTTAGAGAAAACTTCCTGAATGACAGGGAAGCAGGAAAATGCCATTGGGTGTCTGTAGTAAGCTATCCTTATTCGGACCGGAGTTCAGCTCTTCGTAGATTTCTTGAAGGCTTGCAGAATACAGACTTACCTCACAAAAGGAACATTAAAAGATAGCCTGGGGTCTGAAAACTATTTATTGTTACCAATGATACTGCTCCACCCCTTGCCCTGTGAATTAATTCACATTTTCCCTACCATCCATAAAATAACTAGATTCAGATACAACTCAATGCTGTAAGCCCTGATTCAATCTCACTCTTGGTCAGTTCGGTTCTAGGGATCAAACACAGGGCTCTCTGCTTTCTAATACTCTTCTCCTGAGTTCTAGCCCCAGCAGTGTTTTTTTTTTTTTTTTAATTAAGAACTTGTCTTTCATTTTTCAATTTTATTTTAAGATTTATTTATTATGTATACAATGTCGTGTCGGCATGTACAACTAGAAAAGGGCACCAGATTTCATCATAGATGGTTGTGAGCCACCATGTGGCTGCTGGGAATTGAACTTGGGTCCTCTGGAAGAGCAGTCAGTGCTCTTAACCTCCGAGCCATCTCTCCAGCCCAGAACTTGGCTTTTAAAAGTATGTGTACTTCTTACTTCATTGACTTCTTCCCCATGTGATTCCTCTGTCTCGCCCGGATGTAATTATTAGTTGGATCTAAGGAGGAACCATATCCCCTTTTCAAACCTAGAATTGTCGATATTTTAAAGTCCATACCATTTATCGTAGTAAAACTGGGGACAATGTTAAAGATCGAATGGTAGAGCTCATTAGGACCCAGTAACTTGTAGTGTCTGTGATAGACTAAGAGGTGAAAACAGTAAGCTAAAAATGTTGAAGAGCTCTTGATTTTTTTTTAACTGCCGTATTTCTTAACTTATAATAGTTTAAATGCTGTTTGGTGACTTGAGGCACCCTGGAATGACCTAGTACTGCTTAGACCAGTGCTTCTCAACCTGTAGGTCATGGTCCCTTTGGGGATCAAATGACTTTTTCATAGAGTCATCCTAAAAACCATCTTGCGTATCTGGTATTTACATTGTAACTCATAACAGTAGCAAAATTACAGTTAAGTAGCAATAAAATAATTTTATGGTTGGGGGTACAACATGAGAATCCACATTATCATTAGGAAAGTTGAGAACTGCTGCCTTAGACTGTTAAGCCTAAAACAGCCTCCACTGGCTTGTGTCTCTTTTCTCTCCAAGCCTTTTTGTGGTTTTTTTTTTTTTTTTTTTTTTTTTTTGAGACAGGGTTTCTCTGTGTAGCCCTGGCTGTCCTAAACTCACTTTGTAGACCAGGCTGGCCTTGAACTCACAGTGATCTGCCTGCCTCTCCCTCCTCAGTGCTGGGATTAAAGGTTTGCGTCACCACGCCCCGCTTCTCCAAGGTTTTCGAATAGGGAAAAACAGCTCGAGGTTGGAAGGAATTCTGTCTCTATTTTCATGAGATGGTAATTGTGCTTCCACAACTACATGAACAACTAAAAGAAAATAGAGAGCCACCAAGTTTTACCTAAAAGTTCTTTTCCTTTAAACATTTTCTAGGTAATTTATATAATACATATGCCTGTCTGATTTGTGTCTCTTTTCAGTTCCTAGACTGTGTGTTGTTTGGAAAGGACTCTTGGCAGTATCTTTCTTTTATCGTGGTTATACAACTTCCCAATACAGGGCAGCTACAATTCAGCGGAAGGAACAAAGGTGGTTTATAATCACAGTTATTCTTAACGGCCTTCCTTAGAAGGGAGCAAAGGCTGATTTGTGGAACCATGCTGCTGAACATCTTATTTGGACTCCTCTCTTTATCTCTGTGGATGTTCCAGACAAAGATATCGTGAACCAAAACTCACACATAAAACAACCAGCAAAACTGAAGTGTCAGCCGGATGATGTTTGTATCAGTTTGGTACAAACTGGCTTCCTGAATATTGACACGTTTGGATGAACAAGCTCATATAATCAGACACAACATGGTGTAGTTATTTAGAAATAGCCAGAAACCACATAACCACCATCTCTTAGGAAGTTGTATGAGGAACTGCACATATGCAGGTCATCTGTACATGATTCACTTAAGGAGCTTTCTGTTTAACTGTGCATTAGTTAAATGTAACCCTGTGTGGCCAGTAAACTTCAGGTAAATATAATTTTATTTTTTAACTTCAATGTGGCATTAAATTTTGAAATTGATGAGTCCTGACTTGTATATAACATATATTTTGTTGCTCTTCTAACCTTCCTATGCCAATTAAATCAAAGTGCAAGATAAGCTGCACTTCTTAGTATGAAGTTTGGGTGGTATTTCGCGGACTGGATATATGTTGGGAGATGGTCTAATGTAATTTGATGCTAATTACTGCTTGCTGTCTCTGTGACCTGCCTTTTGATTAATAAAAAGCTACCCTGCATGTGCAGGGCAAAGGAGATAGGTGTGGCTAAGGTTCTCGGGTGTGGAGAGACAGAGGAATCCTGGGAAGAAGAAGAAGAAGAAGAAGAAGAAGAAGAAGAAGAAGAAGAAGAAGGAGAAGGAGAAGGAGAAGGAGAAGGAGAAGGAGAAGGAGAAGGAGAAGGAGAAGGAGGAGAAGAAGAAGAGAAGACAAGAGGACAGGGTCCTAAGAGGAGGAGAAGGAAGGCCGCCATGGGTTAGATGGAAGAGAAGCATGTGGCCGGCGTGGATGGAGATTTGGCCCAGATGAAGAACATCAGCAAGTATTTGGGATTATGCCCGAGAGGTAGCTTGATAGAAGTTATGAGAAGCAGATGGCATGGGATTGGGACAGGGATCCCATACCTACCACACTATGAGAAATAGGTTAGAGGATTAATGTCTGCCCTGCCCCAGGTTAACTAAGGCTATTTTAAAACATAACAAGTATCCATGTCTTAATTGATTGCTAGCCAGTTATACTGAAGTAATAATAATTATAGGCCTGATAATAAACAATTATTAAGCCCAACTGATAATTTAAAAACAACAAGTGGCACCCAAAGTGGTAGGCATAATAATACTGGTAATTTAAAAACAATAGATATAAGCACCAATTTGTTAATAGTCATCTGTCTCTTGCACATTTATTAACAGGCCTACTAATTTGTTTCTTTGTGTAGTCTAATAACTTAATACATATTTCACATTTTTTAACACAACATTTAAATAAATTAGAAGAGGATTTGTAACATTATCCTATGTAGATATGGGTCATGTGGCCCTTATATAGGAGTTTGATCTAACCTGTCTTGTGCAAAACATCATGGTCTTATTTACATCAGGCATATTCAAAGTATGTGCTAATTAAAGCTTGTAGCAATTCAGCACTTTATGTATTAAGTGTGATATTTAGTTAGATGACTGACTTTGTAACAAATCTATGGACTGAATGCATGATATTTTAATTCTGGGTATATTATCCATAACATATACCAACATTTTGTTCCCATTAAAAGAATGCAACCTGGGTGGGTGGCTCTCAGTTAAAATTTGATGTGTCTTAGCTCTGTGTTTCTGCACCAAAGCAAGCCATACTTTAAGTAAAAAGTTTTGGTATTCTTCAAATATACCAGAGTATGAAGCACAGACAGCATGCGAAGGTTTTTTTGCTCTATGAAAGACACACATCTAATGGTCATCTACACCTTTTTATTGCAGCATTTATGACTATAAGACGAACACTTGTATTCATAGATCTCCATTAAAATCATTACCCAAGAAAATAAATTCTGTAACTCTTTGTAAGTTAAGCCTTCTGTTATTTCCTTTCAGTATTTGGTACTTGGGTTGAGAACGAAGTGTCATTTCCAACTTATCCATTCCTAAATTAAGCTCCTGCGTCACAAGGCCAGACGTTTCTAGATGCATCAGGTCTTCTTATAGCATAGTGGACTCACTGCAGTCGTTGCCTTTAGGATAGAAAGCTCAAAGGGTATTTGACATGAAAACCCAATTAGAGATTAATCTCTTTCAGTTACACACACACACACACACACACACACACACACACACACCATACCCTGATTAGTTGCTCCCTGTGGGTCCATACAGTAAGGATAACAGAGAATCATAGAAATATTTTTAAGAGCGAGAGCTCATTTCATACTGTAGGTTTGATGGACAGAGTAAAACGTATTCCTTCATTCCTGTTCTTGAATGAGGGCAGGGCTAGATAAACAGGAATCAGAAGAGACAACGGAGTCAGTTCTCCATCGATGCTGCACACTTGGTGGACTTTTGCCTCCATCCTTTTCTTTACATCCAACCTTTAAATCCATCACAATGTCCACATATTTTTCTCCTTCTAATCGTGAGAGGTCAGCCACTAACGTGGTAGGAGCCCACATAATGCCATGACTTCATACACAGTACACACCTCCAAGCTGAGCCTTTGGGCCTGTGGAGGCACATTTAAACATCTTAAAATGTAGAACTAAATTCACATGACTTGAGGTATGGCTAAAACAAAGTAAACAATGCGGTGAGGAGAAAAAAATGCAAAGGAGATCCACATGCTACCAGACAGGCTATCAAAATGTTTATAAACCATCAACAGCAATAAACTGACTGCTTGTGGCACGTTAATTAAAATAATAGAAGTAAGAAAATATGTTCAATGTAGAGGTACCTTAAAAAAAGTTTATAAAATATTTTATCTGCATCAAAATATTCTTTGGAAAACAAAAATAAAAATGTATCATGTATGTTCTTTCAGGTTGATCTGTAAAAAAATCAGAAAAATACATAGTCCAGGCCACCGAACATTCTAACAATGCAGAATGCTAAACATCGGTTCATCACGAAACCTTTATACCTTAATGAATCGAAGACCATGGATCGCTACAGAGAATCCCACTTCTGTTTCTATTTAACATTTCTTAAAAGCAGTTTTGTTCCAGTCAAAGTGAAGCCAATAACCTGACTTCCACACGTGTAAGCATAGTGGAGGGACACAGTGTCCCAAAGTTTCCTTCAGGGCTCCGATGACGCCTGCAAACCGTCCTGAGGTGGAGGAGTGGTTTTCCAAGGCCCAGGTGAGCATCATCCAAAGCGAAACTTCAGTCTGTACTTAACTGGACGGGTACTTCTGCGAGGTGGTGACAGGGGGACCTTTGGTTTCACGGGGTTGGGTGGCTTTTTCTTCTCTGGAACAGTGACCGTGAAGGAAAGTTCGGGTTGCTCTGACTGCTTGAACCTAGGCAGGAAATGGGTGGAGACATGCTGGGGTTTGACCCGTGGACTGCAGCCTCGCTTGGCTTTCCCTCTTTTGTTCAGGGCCACATACCACTCCCGCCCTGTCTTTTCAGTTCTGTGGATTGCTGACGCATAGGTGTTGTAGCTGTTTTCTTGAAATCTCTCCCTGAACTTACAGTCATCTGTAAATTTGGCCTAGAGGGAGGAAAAAGAGGAAATTTAAGCTGTGACAATATTTCAGCATACAGTAGATATGACTTTTCGAAAACCCAAAAATTAAATGAATCTAGGCCCCTCCTATTCTATTCCCTTTTATAAAGATATATGTTTCTTTTAAAGTGAGAGAGAGAGAGAGAGAGAGAGAGAGAGAGAGAGAGAGAGAGAGAGAGAAGAGAGAGAGAGAGAGAGAATGTGTACACACACATATGTTGGTGGGGGGTGTTTCTATATTTCTACTTTGTAACATTATTTTTTATTCATTATGTTTAGGTGATTACTGTCATCGTTTACACAAATACTTGGAAATACTGAATTTAAGCATTATGAACTCTCACTTTGACACCTATAAATACTGTTCCTCTTTTTAAAATACTTTGAAAATTATGTCTATAATTTAACATAAGATTTTTCCTTCTAAGTTATCAAAAAAAAAAAAAAAGAACAATATTACTAAGAAACAGTTGCCCAATAAAACATACATTTGTGTTTGCAGAGGGCCACGCTCCCACCAGGGACGTAGTTAGAACAGTCACATGATTCTTTTGAAACAGACATATATTTTCAGTGTTATCAGTCTGAGTCTTGATGCCAAGAGAGAGGTGGCATATGGCTCTACTAATATTGCATATGTTAGAGTTCTTTAGGAAAAAAAATACACCTTCACATATGTGCTTCAAGAAAGTACATCTGATGCCAGGAAGAAAAAAAGTCATTGGCGTCATTACCAACATTTCACCTGCGTCTCATACACCCCCACAGTCAAGCTACCTTCGAAATGCACAGAAAGCTTGAAGGGCTGAGGTCTATCAACGTGCAGCTTATAAGAGGAAATGTGGCCTCAGCGTGCATGGTGTACAATAACGTCAGTGGAGGTGGTAGGCAAGAGCTCAGGAAAACCCCATGAAAGCCAACATGCTGGCTGTGTCACATAAGGACGGTGAGGAGGTATGTGAGTGAGGAATAAACTCCAGGGAACTTGAATATGTGTTTAGACACAGTGAACATGTGTAAACAATGCAGTATGACGGGGCGGGGGGTGGGGGGGGAGGGCGGATATATAGTGAAAAGGACAAGGGATGGGACCACAAAGAGATTGTTAGCTAAACTGAGAAATCTGGGGTGGGGTGGGGGCGGAATATGATGGAGGGGCTGCACAGGTGTGCATCAGTGTTCCTACCCTTGGTATTGCCGACTGAGCTCTTACCCTTCAGCGCCTATGCAGAAGCCCTGCCTATGTGACTACCGTGAGAAGCAACACATTTCCTAGGGTGAAGATCTAGCCTTCCCATCAAACATAAAAGAGCCCCAAACCATGAATGGCTTATGAGTTCCTGTACTGGTTCAGTCTACCAGGATTCACAAGTTCAGAGAGTCCCTTTTGCACAGAGCTGCTGGGTTTGAGAGTAACTGGTGGTTCCCCCCCACCTCCCACTACGGTATGCTTCTGTGTAGGAAACATTCTGCTCCTCGCCTTTTTCTAATAATACCAACCTTCTCTCTGTAATGCAGATCGCGCACTGAAATCTGAAAGTCTGGACCTTGCAAGGAAATCTACAGGAATCAACTATTGACACCTCCATAAACAATTTTTTAAAATTCCGCAAATTGGAAGACACAGCCGATAGCAGAGTATTTCCAACATATTTGTTTATGTATAACAGATACTCCCATGTTCACTTTTGTTTTTTGGGTGAGGGGAGCGGTTTGAGACAGGATAACTCTGTGTAGCCCCTGGCTGTCCTGGAACCAGCTCTGTAGACCAGGCTGGCCTAGAACTCACAGAGATCTGCCGCCTGCCATTTTCCCACAGTACTAGTAGAACTCCGCATTGGGTCTGCTGGGATGGAAGCAGATATGTTACAGAACTACCCCTATGCGTGATATTACCTCTCCTCGTCTTTTAACTCCCAAACTGCTAGACTGAGTCTGCAACAAGCGTGCTGTGATGACCTTTATAAATGTTCTACATTATTTGCTCCCAGTTTTTATCAGAGACTTTTATTTTACAAACCCAGTTTAATTTTTTCTATCGCTATTTAAAAGGCTTTCCCTCTTATATAAATAAACTTAGTAAGGATTTTAATACTTTTTGTGAGATAGAGTCTTACTATGCACCCTTGCTGGCCTATAACTCTCTATGCAGACCTGTCTGGCCTCAAAATCATAGAAGTCAAACAGGTTCCGTCTCCTAACAGTTTTGTTGTTCTTGGTTGATTGTTTCGTTTTTGGTTTTGATTTTTATTTTATGCTCTTTTGAGACAGGGTCTCTCTACATGGCCCTTGCTGTCTTGAAACTCACTATATGGACCAGGCTGCCTTGAAGTCATGGAGATCTACCTCCCAAAGGCTGGGATTAAAGACATGAGCCACTACATCTGGCTTCCAGTGCAGTTTAAAATAAAAGTGTTGACCATCTTAGCTGCTTGTGGCTCCATAAAAGGATGAGTGTTTTTTGATTTCATTAGAAAGAATAACAGGCCAGAGCTGCAGGTGCATCAGCATCAGACTCTTGGCCTGTATGAGGAGCTGGGTTTAATCTTTAGCATCTCAAACAATAAAACCCTCTTTATTTTTCAACGTTGTCATACAACAAAGGCACACACAGACATGTCAAGGTGTTTTGTTTTGTTTTGTTTTGGGTGGGAGATGGACAGACAATCTAAACCCATAAAAGCACAAAATCAAAAGCCAAACGAAGCAATATGAGACAAAAATAAAATCTACATCTGTGCCCTTGAGTTCATTTTGTGTTGGTATCTACTGCTGGGCATGGGGCCTGCCTTCAATGTGGTTTGTACACCAATGAGGCTCCACTGGAGAAAACTAACTCTTTTTTGCAAGTGAACTGTCAGTTGTAGAGAGTTTATTGGTGAGGGATAGGAGCCCATGTCTTTCTCTCAGTGCTGGGCCCTGTCAGGTCTGAACCTATGCTTAGTTCATGTGTACATCAGTCCTATTGTGTCTGGGAGACACTGGTTTCTGGCTGCGATCGAGCATCTCTGGTTCTAACAGTCTTTCTGTCCCCTCTTCTGCATAGTTCCTTGAGCCCTGAGAGGAAGGGATTGATGAAGGCATTCTAGTTATGACCGAGTGATTCTATGGTAATTTTTATTCTCATATTACAATCTCCTTTAAATTAAAGGACGTTTTCTAATAAAGTCTATAGTTTTTAACTGATGGGCATGCATTATTTCCCTTGAGGGGGGGAAAGTGAAGTTGGCATACATGCTTTCGTTTATCGAAGGTATGATATGGACTGGCAAATCAAATGATAAATAAGCCATTGAAATCGAGATGCATAACTTCAGTGTCCAACCACTGTCTGTCACTAGAGTAACAAATCTCAGATCTCTGTCTTTGCTGAACAGGGTGACACATGCCTGTAACCTCAGCACCAGGAGGCCAAGGCAAAAGAATGGCCAAAAGTTCAATAAGACTGTGTATGAACAAACAAATGAATAAATAAATACATAAATAAAAGACAAATTTATCCCTATCTTTGTTTCAAATACACCTTTTAAGTGATTTGATAGATAGCTGTTGCTGACTGTGTGGCTAATGCTATTTGCTGCTTCTACAGAGAAAATCTATAAAGGCACATAAGCCCTTCCGATCTTCCTTAACGAAGTAAATTTTCTGTGTTTTTCTCTTTAATCTCCTCCTTATCATACCAAAGCAAGTTACAGTCAAGAGGCCCTGAGTTGAGCATGAAAGTGAAATATTCAAATCAACTAATCTATTGTAGTTTACTATTCTTACCAAAACAAGGAAAACTTAAACAATATGTTTACTTGAATATTTAAATCACTATACAAAGGAGGGGACACCCCAATAATGAAAGCAAGATTTTTTTTTGTCAGATATTGTGCTATTAGCTATGGCTACCTAATTGTTGACAGAGGGATCAAGAAAACCCATTCAACAAACAGTACTGGAAAAACTGACCTCTCCCTGCAGAAGACTTAAATTAGAAACACGTATCTCATGGTGTGCAGAAACAATGTGAAGTGGGGCAAAGAGCTCAACTTGAAAGCGCAAAGTGCTGAAACTACCAGAGGAAAACGATAGGGAACGTATTTCAGGTTATAGCTCCTAGCAAGAACTTTCTGACCGCGACTCCAGCAGCACAGGGCAGACCCCAAGAATCAATGAGTGGAATCATATGATATCGGAAGGTTTGTATACACAGAGAAAACTATCAGAGAGCCCACAGGATGGGAGAAAGTCTTTAGCTCTGGTGCAGACAGAGCTGGTTTCTAGAGCACACAGAGAACTGTAAGAATCAAACACCAAGAAAACAAAACGGCCAGTTGAGAAGTGGGTATGAACAGGCAAGTCTCCAAAAAAGAAACACAAATGACCAATATGTATTTTTATAAAGCACTCAGCATCAACCAGCCATCAGGGAAACTGCAAATTAAAATTACTCTGAGTTATATTTCATCCCAGTCAGCATGGCAAGATCAAGAAATCAAATTTCAGCAGATGACGGTACGCACCGAGGAAGGGGGAACATTTTTATACATGACCAATGGGCCTGTAAACTAGTGAAGACACTGTAAAGATGTATATGGTATTACCATAGGACCCAGTTATACCACGCTGGGCATGTACAGAAACCATGTTTATTGCTCATTATTCACAAGAGGAAGAAAGTGCACCCAGCCTGGATGACTGTCCACCGAAGAACGGACAGCGAAAATGTGGTACGCACAGAGGGGGATTTTATTCTGCTGTAAAGACTAATGAAATCATTGAAGTTTCAAAAATGTGGTGGAGAGTATTATATGAAGTGAGGTAAGTGACACACAGATGAACATCACATGTTCTCCTGAATCTTGCGGTGTTGTTACTAATACGTGTGAGAGGTAGGAGCAGGTACAAACTATGAAATTAGGAAGGAGACCAGAAGAGGAGGAAGGGGGGAGGGGTTAAAGAACGTGAGTGTAGGAGCAAATTTGAGACTATGGGACTATGAGATTACGGCTATGGGAATTCACAGATGACTGCAAGGAAGGGATCAGGAAGATTGAGAGAAAGGAAAAAGAAAAGGAGTAACAAGTTGCATTTGAAAGCACTGAAACCTAATACTTTGTAGGTTAATTTAAAAGCTAACTAGCTCACTAACTAAATAAACAAATAGTAATTGTACTGTTTGGTGCTTTTTAAAGGTTCTTGCCACACACCTGTAATCCCCGCACTGGGAAACCTGAAGCCAAGGATCTCTAGTTCCAGGCGAGGGCTATGCAAATACCAACACTCAAAATGCACAACTATGGATGAAAATGCAGTGCCCAAAAGAGGTGTCAACTGGAAAGAATTTGGATAGGTGGTGCATAACACGTGGGGTCTATAAGGCATTTAATCTAATTATTTATTTTACTATTTTCATTGATCGGCGTATTTCTCCTAAAATTATAAATTTAAGGAACAATTAACTTAACCCAAATAATTAAAATGTTATTATACACTGCAATGAGACGCATATCGGTCAAATGGTGCTTTAAACAATTCTGAGCCACACAGATCTCTTTCAGTAATGCTGGCTTCCCACCTCTACTTCTACCAGCGTTGCCGCCAGAGCAGGTTCCAGAAGCATACACTATGTGCATAGCTGTGTCCAGATGCAGGGCAACGTGTGCTTTCCAAAGAAGCCTCTCTTTACCCTTCACCATGTAAAAGTCATGTAGAGGTCCCTGGTAGCCCTGCTGTGCTACTCCAGCGGGCCATTGTTTCTGCTTGACACTGAGCATTTTACCATTGGGGGTAACAGCAACTATTCTAGTAAATAAACTGCACTGGCAAGTGCCAACCGTGAGATCTCTCCTCTTGCAGGAATTGCCTTTAACTAAAACAACAACAACAACAATCCAATAGTAGATTTATATTTTAGCTCTACGTAACCTCAGAGAGTTGGTACATTTTACACAAATATTTAAGTGGATTAAAAATAAACAGCTTAAAGGACATCAATATGACTTTTTAAAAAAGTTAATAATTTAGCGGATTTAAAATACCTATCCCCCACCTCCCCTCCCCCCTCCCCCCGACTTTATCTCTAGAGATTCTATTTCGGTCAGTGTGAGAGGGGAGCTTGGACTTGAATCACCAGCTGCGTGCTAGACGGTAGTGATGGTGCCGAGGGAGGCTCATACATGGAGAAGAGGGGTAGAAAATATGTGTTTTATTTCTGGTGCCTTTAATAGCCCTGTAAAAGTGTGCTACTCCGTATCCAGTGATTAGCTTACATTATTTACCTCCTGCAGTAATTAAGATACTATCATTTGGCCTTAAGTCAGAAGAGTAAAGACACGGCACAACTAAAGTCCTGCATTTTCAAGTACCAGGTTGGGGGTGTGGCTCTCACCTCCCCCTCCTCCCCCTCCTCCCTGTCCTCCCTGTCCTCCCCGTCCTCCCTCTCCTCCTCCTCTTCTGACTGAGGCCATAGTTCTTTTGGGACCATCTTCTCCCTTTGTGTAGCTTTACTCCCCCTGAAGCTCTTCCATCTTTCATCACTGATAAACACGAAGTGCTGTCCCTTACAGAAAACAAGATTAAAGTCAGATACAGGAATTACTTGCAAAGGAGGAGCTCCCAAATTCATCTAGATCCCAAATGATGGGCCCTTTCCTTTTTCCATACACGCGAGAAGCTATTCCAAAGGGTGTTTCCATACATATAACCCATGGCCTTGACTGGAAGAATGGGCCGACCGTACTGAGTCGTTTTTCTAAGTAGTAATGACAAGTATTGTTCAAGTCTCTCTATTTCCTCTTTTAGTACACACACTGAGCTACGGGGGCTGCTTGCTGGCTCCTCCCCGCACCCCCCCCCCTCCGCACCAGACGTCCGGACTCTTCTTCTAGGCTAGCCAGCTGGCACCCTCTGAACCCAGGAAAGGAGAATATGCTAGTCCTCACTCAGGGCTGATCAGCACACATTCCAAGCCTGTTTCGTAAACTCTGCAATTAGCTTTCCTTCCAAACATGATCCTCTAAAATCCTGAGACAAGAAAATAACCATTTGACCACATGCCTTTCTCTGTGTAGTTAAGCCAACACATTTTCCCCAATATGTAGCAAGGTATCATGCATATTTCATGAAAAGATCGAAGCACATAGGATACTCAACTTTTCCAAAATTGGAAAAAAAATTTTTTTAGGGTTCAAAATATTAAAATGGACTGTAGGGCCCCAAAAGAGCTACATGATTATGACATCAGGAAATCCCCGCCTCTGTGACAGTGTGAGCTTGGAAATCTTTAAAATTGACTCCTTGGCAAAAGGAAAACCTAGCAGATAAGAGGCTATTGTGCGTGTAGTAAGTGTGGTGCCAGGGAGCCAGGGCTAATACAAGGAGGATCTGAGCTGCTCTAAATGATGGAAGAATCACAGCTACTTGACCTTGAAATCAGAAGGAAAGATTGGATGTCTTCAAGCAGCAGCCAGAAGACACGTTCTGGAAGAGTTGTTTAAATAGGGAGTGATAATAGTTTCCAGGCACTACACCAAGTGTTCTGTACATATTATCTCATGTTCATAGCCACTACGGCAGGCAGTCACTATAATTTTCCTATTTGTTCCACCTATGAAAGCAAAACCAAAACAAAACAAAAACAGAAATATTAAGTAAAATGACAGAAGTGTGGAGTGGAATTTGGCTCTGAGTGGTCTGTGTGCTTAAGTGCACACCCAAAGAGATTCATGCTCACACCTGAGCCATGGAAGGAAAATCCAAACAGGTCCTCTGGGGCCTTTCCATAAGAACCCCAAACCTGAAGTGGGGGCTTTCCACGAGGACCCCAAACCTAAAGGAGGACCCTGAACATCTGTCTCTGAAAGACAGAGAAGGGTACATGGAGGAGAAAATGCCTCCATCCAGAAAATGTTGAGACAGAGAATAGCAGCTACAGCAGTGACGCTGCCTAACCCAGCTGGCTCTCTAGAGCAATTACTGACCCCATCCTCCATAACTCCTGACACATGTTCACAAAGAGACCATACACTTTCAGCAGCTCGTAACACTCTTTTTCTCTCTCATCACACACACACACACACACACACACACACACACACACACACACACACACACACACAGAGAGAGAGAGAGAGAGAGAGAGAGAGAGAGAGAGAGAGAGAGAGAGAGAGAGAGAGAGAGATTTTAGTGAATATGGAGGTGGGGAAGATCTGAGAAGAGTTGAGAGAAGTAAATCCCATAATCAGACTATATTGTATAAAAAATATTCTCAATTAAAGTTTTTCTTTAAAAAAGCGAGAGTGCTGAGAATCTCACACAGTAGGAATGTGGCTATCTTTTGCATTTGGAATGTGTGAATGATTTTGAGGAGAGGTGCATGCAGATGAGGGGATGGCGTGAGAGCTTGCAGAGCCACCTGTCCACTCGATGTTCAGGTAAAACTCGTATTGTGAAATTAACAAGCAGAACAATTAGGTCAGCACCTGCATCACCTCATCCATACTCTTCAGAGAGCCACCGCTTTACTGTGCCGTCTTTGTCTACACAGAAACCAAGCAGTTCTTCTCTGTTTGGAAGTTTGACTTGAGAGGGGTTCCCTAAGCAACACAACATCGCACAGAATAACAACATAGTTGTCTGTGTAAAGCTCGGTGGCAGACGCATCCCCTCCTCTGTAGGACCAGAATAAGTTATGTTCTGAATCCCAGGGAAGGAGGAAAGGTAGAAACTGATTTACCACTTTACTCGTCTAGTCTAGAATTTCCTTCTTCTTTGCTTGTTAATAGTGTATTATAAATGGCTCTTAATGATCTTCCACAGTGTTGTCTTTTACCTATGGTGTGAGAATCTTACTAAACCAGGCATGTAATTCCTATAAGCACATGAAAACATTGTAATTTGTTCCTGAACACAATGCTTTCTCTTAAACTAACTTGTACTTACAAAGCATTTGTATATTTAAAGAAGAAATTTGAAGAGGATACAGTTTTCCTTCAATCACATAACTATGTAACCTTTAGGAAAATAACTAAACATCTCAGACTCCTTTCTTGCCTCAATGTCTGATGAGACAATATGAAGGGAAAGGTCTTTTACAGAACTGTGAAAGTACATCACCCTTGCCTGGTGACAAAGTTAAGCTCTATTGGCAGAAGTGGACTCAAATGGGCAATTTACTGTAGGGGGATTACTTTCCTTAGAGCTACCTGGATACTTAACACCTCTGGTTCACTTTCACTTTGGACGAGGAAGCTGAAATGTTCTCTTTAATGCCACCGCAATATTATTAATATAAAGCCACTCACAAACTAAGCATTACTAAGTGTGTGTAAGTGGCTTAGGTGATAATATGACTTTGTAAATACAAAACCAAGTCAAGTCAACACACTGAAAGCTATAAGAATGTTTTTAATGTATTCAACTACAGTGAAAACAGGAAAGAAACCAGCTGGGCATAAAGCCGATAATTGCTATGATTAATGTTATTTCTAAACTCGACTTCTTTAAAAATAAATCACTTCATAATTTAATTAGGTTTCCATCTAGAGGGGAAAAAAGTGCTAATAAAAGCTCAGATAAGAAAATGTTGGTTTGGACATCATCGTGGGGCTTAATTTTTTTTTATCTATGGTTCAGCTCAAAGTCACTTTGAGACTTTTATATCAAAGAGCCCCAATGAGTGACAAGAGCAAGCCTTGCTTTGTACTGTTTAGAAATCGTTATTCCATGAAATGACTTTAGCCTGCCACGAGGAGAAAGAATAACAGATGCCGTTTTTGTGTTATCTGCATTATTCCCACCAGTCATCCTTAGACATTTGGGTCAAATTTCTAGAAATTAGTTACTTGCATTTGACAGAGGAATCATGTATCCTAACCTCTCAGTTTGACCCTTCTAATTGGCATCCATTTATAATACTTTGCTTTCTGGGGCAATTATCCTCTTTCTGGCCCGAGTTTCATCCATTTTATATGCACTAGTGCATGGATGAGAATATTTTTAATGTTAAGATTTTTCATCCCACAAACGAACCCGTAAGAGGTGATCTCTGTACTTGTCTTGTACCTTATGATGCTGAGAGTTTGAAGGTTTTACCTTAAAGTGGGTCAAAGAAATGGTTTCTTTGTTTTCTAACCTGGATGTGGATTTTTACTGATCAAATATTACTCTTAACTAAATGAGGTGTCTGACTTTTTTGCACGGTGATAAATAATTTTTCCCTTTAAATACGTGAAATGTTACTTTTAGTTATTCAGTTATAGCATTCATTCTTAAAAAACCGTGTTAGTCCTTGCCAGAGTACAAACAACGCAGAAATGAAGGAAATTTCTTTTATGATTATTGAAATTACTGACTAAAGAGTTTAACAAATGCTTTTCATTAATCTTAGACTACAGTGGCTTGCTACATTTTCATTGTGTGGCGTTTACTGCATGTAACAGTGCACACTGTTTAGTGAACACTGACAAGGTGCCAAGTGCTGCCGAATGCCTCTTATGCCCTGTCTCACTAACTCCCAAATACCCATGCTGTTCTTCAAAAGCCACTCATTTAGGTGCAAAGAAAAGGAATTTGTAAAAGTTTTATGTATAGCAATGAGTGGAATTCTGACTGGACTCTTAAAGCAAGAGGCTAAGAAGTCAGTGTCCATCGACTTCACTATTAAATTAGGCTTTTTACATGCTTTGAATATTTCAAAAAAATTAACTATTCATTTACTATTAATTAAAGGACCAACTTTCAGGAATAACTGCCTCTTGAATTTATTAGTGTGAAAAATCAAATATATCACAAAAACCCTCTAAATGCACGTATACTAGCACAAGTAAACAGAACCTGGATGTAATAAAAGCTAAAAAACAAATAACTTTGAAACTGATCGCAAACTGTGTAAGCTCTCTGAAGCAATCTTTGGAGTGCAAGATTAGTAGATTAGTGTCATTTGACTTGACAAAAATATAAGGCAGAAACTCCCCTTGTTTGTCAAGCGCAATTTCTTTCTATGAGGTGAGAAGCTGTGTAGTCTCCATTTTGTCTTTTTCTTACATGGATATATATATATGGTATTATTTAGACCCAAATGTGAAATCATGAAAAACCTGCAAAACCAAATAAGAACTCCTTTATCTATTAAATACACATACCACCAAATAAACATGTATAGTTTATTTGATGCACTAGACTCGCTCGCTGTTGTGACGACGAGTCTCACCCACCCCAGCCTTTCTAGAAAACTAGCAATGGCAACCAGTGTGCAAAGGCTGCTTCCAAGTGCATTTATCCTTTACAGTCTTGAAAGTTCTATTTATTTTCAAGACAGTGAAATGTTCAAATGATTACTGACAGACACATACACAATGGTTTATACATACGTATAACTTTAACAACAAAAAAATCAAGTTCCTTAAGCAAATTGTCTATCTTATCTACTAATTTTGAAAAAAAAAAAAAAACAAATCACTTTACTTTGTTGCAAATGTTACCTCTGGAGCACCTTTAACAAACACAAAGTGGTTCTACTTACACTTGCATGGAGTTTTCCTTTTTTTGACATCGCTAAAAATTTGTTGCTGAAAACTCCTCGTATTCCTACAATCCCCTGAGACACAGCAAATATTTCCAAAATACCTAGGATGACAAAAATCCCAAAATAAAACACAGACTCTTCTACACAGAACTGTGAAGAATTCAATGTCTACATCCTCTGTTCTCGGGCTTTACTACTGAGATTAAACAAAAGAACATGTAATGACATTTTGTGACATCCGCTAGGTTAAAGAGTGCCTAGCATCCAAGAGGACACTCAGAATTGACTTATTTTGGGATTCAGAAATTTTATTCTACAATCTCAGTTAATTCCGTGCTTGCATATGGGAAATTGTTTTTAGTAAATTTGACAACAGAGTCTTTTCAAAGGTGTTGAAATATATCTTACATAAAATAAATCCTTCTCTTCAAATCATTATAATTTGAGAACTTAAGTAAATACATGCCATACTCAGTCCTTTAAAACCGTAAAAACCACACTGAAGATACTGAAAACATCGTAAATCACATTGCATCCATGAATTGTTTGATGAATTATGTTTTGAGAAATATTGAATTTTAAGTCGTTTCCTAGAAAAACGTAATGATTTGCAATGTTGTGAATGTCTATGCAGTCTGTACATTAGGCCAGTGTGCCTTCATCTCCTACAATCATTCCAGAAACTGTGTGTGCTGAGTCTAGGCACTGTCCACTGCAATGCATGCAGGGTTTCATAAGATCAGATGTGTACTCTGCACACGATTAGATAGCACGCCTGTTATTAACATCAAAGTCATAAGAGACTTTATACAAACGAATAAGGACAATTCTTTTAATTATACACATGAAGTTGTTAAAAATACAGAAATGAGTAATATAGTT